>NC_058081.1:372680995-372980995 GCF_014858855.1 Bufo gargarizans
CTAGAAACAACACACTATATGTGCAGGGTCTGTGCTCCTGAACATAAATGCATAACAGCATAGGCAGGTTTTGCGTAGGACCCACCTGAACTAAGACCCCCTTGTCACTTGGTAGGTGGGCTTAGATGTGTTTGGATTAAAATGTATTGACCAAGTGTCTCAGATTTTATCAATAGAGCGAGGGCTTAGTCCATATGTTATGCTTGCATCTATTATTATAGTGCATTATTTTCTATGATTGCACAAAGTGGCAATATGACATAGTGTGGAGATGGCAGCATCAGGAGGCCACAAAGTGGCACGGTGACATAGTGTGGAGATGGAAGCAACCGCAGCAGCATGATACCACAGAGTAGCAAGGTGACATAGTGTAGACATGGCAGCATCAGTAGGCCACAAAGTGGCATGGTGACATAGTGTTGACATGGCAGCAACAGCAGCAGCATGATACCACAGAGTGGCACAGTGACATAGTGTGGAGATGGATGATCGCATCTGATGCATCAGGCATTGGTGGGTGGAAATCCTGGCTGATCCACGCCTGATTTATGTTGACGAAAGTAAGTCTCTACAAATTTTGGGTGGACAGGCAAGTTCTTCTTGGGGTAACTATGGCCCCCACTGCACTAAACCCCCCTGCTCTGATGCCATACTACTGGCTGGGCAGGACAGCTTTTCCAGGGCAAACTCGACCAGTTGCGGCCACAAATCAAGTTTGGCTGCCCAGTAGTCCAGCGGATCTTCTATGACAGCTGACATGGTGCTGTCAAAGTATGCCACCACCTGCTGGTTCAGGTCCTGCTCCAGGTCTACCTGCTGCTGCTGGTGAGTAGTTTCTTCACTATGCAGGTGAAGAAAGCTGCTCATCAGTGACTCTAGACTCAGGCTGTTGGTCCTGCTGTCACTAGTGACGAAGTCGAAGATCTATCATTCTATCAAGAACCACTGGGGTACTGGTCAAGACACGACTGCTAGCTGACATGTGGACCTGAGGCCTCGGGAAGAAACCCCTGCTGCCACGCCCCCTTACTGTGCTGCGACCTGTGCCTGCACCAAAATCATTTATGCATCTGACACTCCCCTGGCACTTCTCTGCCTGACATACTTTTAGCTGAACTAAATAAATTAAAAGCAAATTAAAACACCCCCAAAAGCGCAAAATATATTGTTCATTTTTTTTTATGAGATAGGCAACAAAGGCTACTTTCACACTAGCGGCATGGACCTCCGTCAGGCTGTTCCATCGGGTGAACAGTCCTGCTGCTAGTTCACGTGTGCCCCCAGACTGCCGCTCTGTCCCCATGCTATAATTGGGGCAGGGGTGGAGTTCCGGCGGAGGCACGGTGAAAGGCTGCCGGAATAAAACGACGACAGTCGTGCCTCTGTCGTGCCTCTGCCCCGCCCCCATTATAGTCAACGGGGACGGAGTGGCAGTCCGGGGACACACGTTCACTAGCGGCAGGACGGATTCGACAGGCTGTTCACCCAACGGAACAGCCTGACGGAGGTCCATGCCGCTAGTGTGAAAGTAGTCTAAAGGATTTGAAATTGGCAAGGAAACGATTTCAGCGTAAATAACAGCAAAAGTGAACTGCGTATATATTTCTCGTATTGGACTAAAATAGCCCATTAAACAATTTCTAAGTAAATAACAGAAAAAGTGAAATGCAAATATTTTTCAATTTTTCTCTAGAAATATGACAATAAACGCTTTTAGCGCAAATAACACCAAATGTGAACTGCGTCTATTTTTCTCGTATTGTAGTGAAATTTGACAATAAACACTTTTAGGGCAATTAACAACAGCAAACATAAACGTAGTCTATTTTTCTCTTTTTCTCTCGAAATATGCCGATAAACGCTTTGAGCGCAAATAACACCAAATGTGAACTGCGTCTATTTTTCTCGTATTGTAGTGAAATACGTCAATAAACGCTTTTAGCGCAAATAACAGCAAATATGAAATTAGTCTATTTTTCTCCTTTTTTCTAGAATTATGCCAATAATCGCTTTTAGCGCAAATAAAACCAAATGTGAACTGTGTTTATTTTTCTCGTATTGGAGTGAAATATTACAAGAAAAGCTTTTAGCGCAAATAACAGCAAATATGAACTTATACTATTTTTCTTCTTTTTTTTTTATAGATATAAGGCAATAAATGCTTTTAGCGCAAATAACACCAAATATGAACTGTCTGTTTTTTTCTTTTTCTCTAAAAATATGGCAATAAACGTTTTTAGCGCAAATAACACCAAATGTGAACTGCGTTTATTTTTCTCGAATTGTAGTTAAATATGACATGAAACGCTTTTAGCGCAAATAACAGCAAATATGACATTAGCCTATTTTTCCTTTTTTCTTTAGAAATATAGCAATAAACGCATTTAGCGCAAATAACAACAAAAGTGACCTGCATAAATATTTCTCGTATTGTATTAAAATAGGCCACTAAATGACATCAGCGCAGTTAAGGCCTCTTTCACACTTGCGTTGTTAGGATCCGGCGTGCACTTCCATTGCCGGAAGTGCCCGCCGGATCCGTAATACCGCAAGTGAACTGAAAGCATTTGAAGACTGATCAGTCTTCAAAATGCGTTCAGTGTTACTATGGCAGCCAGGACGCTATTAAAGTCCTGGTTGCCATAGTAGTAGTGGGGATCCATGCGATCACGTCATCCATGCGCGTGGGGCGCCCTGACGTCACTCTGAAGCGCCCCGGGAGCCGCACGGGTGGTAAGTATACTGCTCCCCCGCTCCCCACTACACTTTACCATGGCAAACAGGACTTTAGCGTCCTGGCAGCCATGGTAGCCATTCAGAAAAAGCTAAATGTCGTATCCGGTAATGCGCCGAAACAACGTTTAGCTTAAGGCCGGATCCGGATTAATGCCTTTCCATGGGCATTAATTCCGGATCCGGCCTTGCGGCAAGTGTTCAGGATTTTTGGCCGGAGCAAAACGCGCAGCATGCTGCGGTATTTTCTCCGGCCAAAAAACGTTCCGGTCCTGAACTGAAGACATCCTGATGCATCCTGAAACGATTTCTCTCCATTCAGAATGCATTGGGATAATCCTGATCAAGCTTTTTCCGGCATAGAGCCCCGACGACGGAACTCAATGCCGGAAAAGAAAAACGCAAGTGTGAAAGAGCCCTAACAGCAAAAGTGACCTGCATATATATTTATCTTTTTCCACAGAAAACAACCCCACTAAAGGCTTTTCAACATTGCACTTGCACCCCAATAACTAATTGCTGGAATGACAGAGCTATATTATGAGACTATCTGGATCCCCAAATAATGTTTCCCTGCACTTGTAAATCTTTTTTCACGATGAGGATTTTCCTTTAATTTTCCCTTGCATCTGCACATTTCTCTCCCTGCCTGTGAAATGATTCCTGTCACTATCCTTTCCCTGCACTAGTAAATCTCTTCTTTACTTCTTTACTTTCTTTACTCCCTAGCGCCTGCATACACGTCTACAACTACGTATCAACTGACCTCACAGTACATGTCAAAGTTTACTATTTTAGAAAACTAACTGACCTAAATACGTTTTTGGATCATGTACTGTTTTTTAATAGTTAAAACTTCACTTATTATTTTATTTAATACACATTGTCATTTCCTATCTCTATATATACATTTACACTCCATAGACAATTTAAAACTATCAGTGGTGCGGGCTGGCTCCATCTTATTATTTATATTTTCTACAGTTTTATGCCACAGTTATTTCTGGCCTATTTTTTCTGGCATTTCTTCTATTGTCACCTGTATAGCTATTTGTACGCTCCTATTAGTGAGGTTAACTACCTTCATATAGGGGGTCAGTGGTGTAATCTTTACTATATTGCTTATCGCTGTTATCACTGCTACTACTGCTACTATACACCTATTATTTTCCACTAGTATTACTAGCCTGTATTGTGGCTGTGTTTGCTGCCACCTGTATAGCTATACACTTGCTCATATATTTTTAGAGCTCCCCCACTTCCACTGTCTAAAACTTAACACTCAGGCACCCTGCATCCCGACATGTTTCGCTGGGTAACCAGCGTCTTCAGGGGATAGTGCAGGTGGGAGTGTTGGGGGAAGAGACCATCTCTTAAAGACTCGTATTTGGTCACATTTTGATAAGTACCAGTAATAACCCGATTCATCATCTTAATTTTTTTCCCCTGCCACGCCTTCTTTTTCCTAATTGGTCCGTAGCTGTCGAGGTTAGATGACTCATCATAATGCGACGTGACATTGAAGCTTCGCGCATCCGTCCGGACTTAGCTATACTTCCTCGTACCTCCCGATCCCGTTCTCGCGATGTCTTTAATATGCTTGCACATGCGTGCGGGCTTAAACATTCAACATTCATCGATCTTCATCTGTACCCTCGCAATGCCTACTGCATATATCGCGCATGCACGCAAACTTGAAGATCTTTTTCTCTTACTCAGTATCACCACTATGTCTTAGATATACTGGTGCATGCGCAAAAACTTTGATCCTCTTATAGGACCTCTATCTTTTCAGTGGTGGTCGTCTTTCAGCCTTTCTTACCTTGGCCATGTCTCTGAGTATTGCACACCTTATGCTTTTGGGCACTCCAGTGATGTTGCAGCTCTGAAATATGGCCAAACTGGTGGCAAGTGGCATCTTGGCAGCTGCACGCTTGACTTTTCTCAGATCATGGGCAGTTATTTTGCGCCTTGGTTTTTCCACACACTTCTTGCGACCCTGTTGACTATTTTGAATGAAACGCTTGATTGTTCGATGATCACGCTTCAGAAGCTTTGCAATTTTAAGAGTGCTGCATCCCTCTGCAAGATATCTCACTATTTTTGACTTTTCTGAGCCTGTCAAGTCCTTCTTTTGACCCATTTTGCCAAAGGAAAGGAAGTTGCCTAATAATTATGCACACCTGATATAGGGTGTTGATGTCATTAGACCACACCCCTTCTCATTACAGAGACGCACATCACCTAATATGCTTAATTGGTAGTAGGCTTTCGAGCCTATACAGCTTGGAGTAAGACAACATGCATAAATAGGATGATGTGGTCAAAATACTCATTTGCCTAATAATTCTGCACTCCCTGTATACTGGTTTTAATTTGTATTCCATCATTTATAATTTGTCATATTTTTTATTAACAATTTTTTCACTTATCTACAGGTCTCTGATTAGTTGAGTAAGACTTCCTTATTCTTCCTGCCCCTTCAAGGGAAGATAACCTCACAGTTCAGGATGGGTGCTCACATCACTCGCCATTGTAGGTATTTTATTTTTCCTTATGGTTCTTACTTTAAGTTATATATTTTGGGTGGTCTCGCCTATATCTACTCTATTCATGTCTATTTTCTATTCTTATTTGTTCTAATATAATATATTAGTATTGTGATATTCTCATTATTACTCTTTTCTTCTCTTTTTTCTCCCTGTTACATTGTGCTACAAAAATAGGGAGAGTGATTTCAACCGGTATATCCACTTAGCCTCCTCCTGTTGCAGTTTACTATCTACATCTCCCTGTCTAGGGAGATGTAGATAGTAGGCCTGAGGGGCTACCTTTATGATATTTGTTGATGTGTCTTACTAGGGGTGTATCATTGGTGTTAAGAGTACTAAGATGTTTGGAGACCCTCCTTCTCAATTCTTGTATCGTCTTGCCTACATAGATTTTAGGACACCTACATTGTATGGCATAGACTATGCCAGTAGTTCTACAATTAATGTAATCTTTAACCCCTTAAGGAATTAGGATGTACTGGTAGGGTACGTCCTAACTTTAAAACTACATTGCGGCGTGGCGGGGGTTAATCGGAACAGGATGTCCTGTCATGACGCCGGGGAGGGGGGGGGGTCATGTGACCCCCCTGCATCGGCAATCGCAGCAAACCGCAGGTCAATTCAGACCTGCGGTTTGCTGCGTTTCCGGTTCATTCGGGTCACAGTCCGAGCATTTTGGGGAGGCGGTGCTGTCCTTGGTGCTGATTGGTGCGGGGAGAGAGGCGGGAGATTCAGACTCCCGACGCTCCTTTCTTCCTTCCTCTTCCTGCTTCTGCACCTGCACCGTCATGCACCATCCTCACCAGCTCCTGTGAACCCCCGTCGGCACCCATCACCCTCCAGGTAGGTTAGGGTCAGTGAGGGAGAGGCACGATTAGGCAGGGAGAGAATGGAGAGTTAGTTAGGAAAAAAAAAACTTTATCTGATTTATTGTCTCTGGTGGTCTCTGGTGGTTGGGATCCACAGCACTTAGCTGTGAAACCCTAGACCCACCCAGGGGTGCTGCCACTTGATGAGTATGTTTTGGGGCCTCGTGCTGCACATGGGTCTAGTGCAAAAACCTAGTGTCAGGCAATACTGGAGTGGGGATGTCCTCTACCAGACCCCACGCTACAGTATGGCCATGACACGCCCCCGGTTTGAGGCCATCCAGAAATGCCTGCATTATGTAGAAAATGCGGCATGTCCCCCCATCCCGAGGTGATCCTGCCTATGATCGTCTGGGAGATCGCGGGAGGTGCAGAAAAATCAATGCGGCCCCTCACTACCTATCCCCTCCAGGTACCTATCCCCAGAGGTGAGACCCGTGCCCTTACCAGTGTAAACCTGTTGCTGGTCAGGTATAAGGACAAGATGGATGTCCTTATACTGTCCACAATCCACGGTAACAGCATCACCCCTGTCCCTGTGTGGCAACGGTCCTCAAGCCCAATTGTATCGTCAATTACAATCGGTATATGGGAGGAGTTGATCTCTCTGATCAAGTCCTTAAGCCATACAATGCCATGCACAAAACACGGGCATGGTAAAAAAAAGTTGCGGTCTACTTGGTACAGGTTGCCTTGTACAACACTTTTGCACTATCCCGAAGCACGGGCAGCACAGGGACATTCCTCCAATTCTATGAGGTAGTCCTCAAGGACCTAATTTTTTCAGACCAGGAAAGAGCAGGCCGGAGTACCTCGGGAATTGAAGGCGCCAAGATCGTCCCTGGCCAACATTTTCCAGGTGTGGTCACCCATACTAGAAAGAAGACACGAATCCCAAAAAAGTGCAGAGTGTGTCACAGGAGGTGGATACGGAAGGACACCACCACTCAGTGTGACACTTGCCCCGATCATCCGGGCCTCTGCATTATCAATTGCTTCAGGGAGTATCACACTTCCATGGAGTACTACATTTTTATAATCCCCCAACAGTCCCCAAAAATATTAGTTTTAGTGCAGGCATCCTCAAACTGCGGCCCTCCAGATGTTGTAAAACTATAACTCCCAGCATGCCCAGACAACCTACAGCTATCAGCAGGGCATGGTGGGAATTGTATTTTTACAACATCTGGAGGGCCGCAGTTTGAGGATGCCTGCTTAGTATCTCCAGAGTCTGAGAGCCATACATATTGGGCATCGCTGCGTCCGTAAAAATATTCTCTATAAAATAATATTTAACCCAACCCCCCGGATGAACAGCGTAAAAAAAAAAAAAGTTTAAAAAAAAAAGCAATTTTTTGTCACCTAACATCACAAAAAGTGTAATAGCGAGCAATCAAAATGTCATATGCACCCCCAATTAGTGCCAAAAAAACTGCCATCTCATCCCGCAAAATTTAGCCCCTACATTAAATAGTCGCCCAACAAAAATAAAAAACTGTAGCTCCCAGTTATGGAGATACTAATATAATTTTTTGGGGTTCCGAAAATGATAATATAGTGTAAAATCTAAATACATTTTAAAATGTAGACATATTAGGTATCGCCACGTCCGTAAGAATCTGCCCTATAAAAATAACATTTGACCAAACCACTCGGATGAACAGCGTTAAAAATATAAAATAAAAACTGCCAAAACACCCATTTTTTTGCAAAATTTCAATTTGAATCCTTTTTTTTCCGGTAATAAAGCAAGGGTTAACAGCCAAAAAAAACTAAATATTTAATGCCCTGATTCTGTTGTTTGCAGAAACACCCCATATGTGGTCGTAAATGGCTATATAGCCACATGGCAGGGAAGAGAACGAAGGGAATGCCATATGGTTTCTGGAAGGCAAATTTTGATGAACTGGTTTATTTACACCATGTCCCATTAGAAGCCCTCCTGATGTAGCCTAGACTAGAAACTCCCAAAAAGTGACCCCATCTAAGAAACTACACCCCTGAAGTAGAGTTGAGCGAACCAGAACGGTAAAGTTCGTGTTCGTACCGAACTTTAGGTTTTTCGGCACCCGGACCCAGACCCGAACATTTACGTAAAAGTTCGGGTTCGGGTTCAGCGATTTTTATGGCGCTTTTTAAAAGGCTGCAAAGCAGCTAATGAATAAGCGTCATACTACTTGACCCAAAAGACCATCACAGCCATACTATTGGCTGTGATTGGCCAACTGCAGCATGTGACCCAGCCTCTATTTAAGCTGGAGTCACTTAGCGCCGCCTGTCACTCTGCTCGACTTAGTGTAGGGAGAGGCTGCAGCTGCTGTGAGGGAGAGATCAGGGAGCGATCTTATCAAGAACTGGTTTATGTACTCAACGATCTACAGCAAAAGTGTTTTGTGGGTGCAGTGCACAATTTTTTTAAGCCTGCCCTGAGCCAACTACTGCTGAAAATGAATTTTCTTTCTTCGTTTCATCAATATCAATACCTGATCGGCAGCCATTTTATGCAACGATAGTGCACCAGCATAGGCTATCTGCAAGACCAGAAATACAGCTTTGGTATACTGGGGTGAAAAAACCCTCTCATATACTGCACATCTGGGATTAGACAAGCATAAGTGACTGTCACATTTAGGACAGAAATACAGCTTTTTGGTTAGGGTGAAAAAAGCCTGTAATATACTGCACATCTGTGATTACACATGCATAAGTCACTGTCACATTTAGGACAGAAATGCAGCTTTTTGGTTACATACTGCACATCTGGGATTACAAGTGCATAAGTGACTGTCACATTTAGGCCATAAATATGGCTTTGGCATACTGGGGTGAAAAAAGCCTCTTATATACTGCACATCTGGGATTACACATGCATAAGTAACTGTCACATTTAGGACAGAAATACAGCTTTTTGGTTAGGGTATAAAAAAAACTCTAATATACTGCACATCTGGGATTACACATGCATAAATGACTGTCACATTTAGGCCATAAATGCGGCTTTGGCATACTGGGGTGAAAAAACCCTCTAATATAGTGCACATCTAGGATTAGACAAGCATAAGTCACTTTCACATTTAGGCCATAAATACGGCTTTTTGGTTACTGGGGTGAAAAAAGCCTATGATATACTGCACATCTGGGATTACACAGGCATAAGTGACTGTCACATTTAGGCCATAAATACGGCTTTTTGGTTACTGGGGTGAAAAAAGCCTCAAATATATTGCACATATGGGATTACACATGCATAAAGGACTGTCACATTTAGGCCATAAATATGGCTTTGGCATACTGGGGTGAAAAAAGACTCTCATATACTGCACATCTGGGATTACACATGCATAAGTCACTGTCACATTTAAGACAGAAATACAGCTTTTTGGTAAGGGTGAAAAAAAAACTCTAATATCTTGCACATCTGGGATAACACATGCATAAGTGACTGTCACATTTAGGCCACAAATACAGCTTTTTGGTTAGTGGGGTGAAAAAAGCCTCTAATATATTGCACATCTGGGATTACACATGCATAAGTGACTGTCACATTTAGGCCATAAATACAGCTTTGGCATACTGGGGTGAAAAAAGCCTCTAATATACTGCACATCTGTGATTACACATGCATAAGTCACTGTCACATTTAGGACAGAAATACAGCTTTTTGGTTACATACTGCACATCTGGGATTACACATGCATAAGTGACTGTCACATTTAGGCTATAAATACGGCTTTTTTCTTACTTGGATGAAAAACACTCTGATATACTGCACATCTGTGATTACACATGCATAAGTGATTGTCACATTAAGGCCAGAAATATAGCTTTTTTCTTTCTTGGGTAAAACAAAACCTCTGATATACTGCACATTTGTGATTACACATGCATAAGTGATTGTCACATTAAGGCCAGAAATACAGCTTTTTTCTTACTGGGTGAAAAAACCCTCTGATATACTGCATATCTCTGATTACACGTGCATAAGTGATTGTCACATTAAGGCCAGAAATCCTGCTTTGGCTTACTGGGGTGAAAAAAAACTCTGATATACTGCATATCTGTGATTACACGTGCATAAGTGATTGTCACATTTTGGCCAGAAATACGCCTTTTTGGTTACTGGGGTGAAAAAAGCCTCTAATATTTTGCACATCTGGGATTACATATGCATAAGTGAGTGTCACATTTAGGCTAGATATACGCCTTTTTGGTTACTGGGGTGAAAAAGCCTCTGATTTACTGCACATGTGTGATTACACGTGCATAAGTGAGTGACACATTTAGGCCACAAATACCGCTGTCATATAGAGTTAAAAAATAATAGTTTTGTGCAATACCCTACATCAGGGTTTAAATTGGCGGTTCATTTTTTTTTAACAGACTAACCCACTTTTTACTTTGCTTTGTAAACGCTATGAGGCAAAATTCTAATAAGGGACGTGGTCATGGTGTGGTGGTGGTGTTGGTGGAGCCTCTGGTGTAGCGAGAGGACGTGGCCTTTTTGCCACAGCTACACGTCCTACTGAACCTCCAACCTCAGGTCCCAGTAGCCGCCAGAATCTACAGCGATATTTGGTCAGGCCTAATCCCGTTCTAAGGATGGTAAGCCTTAGCAAGTACAGGCGCTAGTCAATTGGGTGGCCGACAGTGGATCCAGCACGTTCACATTATCTCCCACCCAGTCTTCTGCAGAAAGCGCACAGGTGGCACCTGAAACCCATGCCCATCAGTCTGTCACATCACCTCCGTGCATATCGGGGAACCTGTCTGAGCCTCAAGTACTGCAGCAGTCTCTTATGCTGTTTGAAGACTCTGCTGGCAGGGTTTCTCAAGGGCATCCACCTAGCCCTTCCCCAGGGGTGGAAGACATAGAATGCACTGTCACACAACCACTTATGTTTCCTGATGAGGACATGGGAATACCACCTCAGCACGTCTCTGATGATGACGAAACACAGGTGCCAACTGCTGCGTCTTTCTGCAGTGTGCAGACCGAAAAGGAGGTCAGGGAGGAAGACTGGGTGGAAGACGATGCAGGGGATGATGAAGTCCTAGACCTCACATGGAATAAAGGTCGTGCCACTGACTTTCAGAGTTCGGAGGTAGAGGCAGTGGTGAGATCGAGCCAAAAGCGTAGCAAAAGAGGGAGCAGGGTGCAAAAGCAGAGCAGCTGTAGCCAAAACAGTTCGCCTGCTACTGGCCACTGTCAACAGGGACCGAGCACATCAAAGGCAGCTTCAAGGAGTTCCCTGGCATGGCACTTCTTCACACAATGTGCTTACGACAAGACCCGAGTGGTTTGCACGCTGTGCCATCAGAGCCTTAAGCGAGGCATTAACGTTCTGAACCTTAGCACAACCTGCATGACCAGGCATCTACATGCGAGACACGGGCTACAGTGGAGTAAGCACCTTGAAAACCAAGAAAGGGCTCCCTCTTCTGCTGCTGCCTCGTCCTCTTCCTCTGCCTCTGGAGGAATGTTGGCACCTGCAAACAGAGGATGTGCCACCAACAACACCACCTCCGTCACCAGGCATCTCCACCATGTCACACGTAAGCGTTCAGCTCTCCATCTCACAAACCTTTGAGAGAAAGCGTAAATTCCCACCTAGCCACCCTCGATCCCTGGCCCTGAATGCCAGCATTTCTAAACTGCTGGCCTTCGAAATGCTGCCATTCAGGCTGGTGGAGACGGACAGCTTCAAACAGCTCATGTTGCTTGCTGTCCCACAGTATGTCGTTCCCAGCCGCCACTACTTCTCCAGGAGAGCCATGCCCTCCCTGCACAACCAAGTATCGGATAAAATCAAGTGTGCACTGTGCAACGCCATCTGTGGCAAGGTCCACCTAACCACAGATACGTGGACCAGTATGCATGGCTAGGGATGCTATATTTCCCTAACTGCGCACTGGGTAAATGTAGTGGGGGGCTGGGCCCCAGGCGGAGAGCTGTTTGGCGCACGTCCTTCCGCCGCCAAGGATCGCAGGGCATCATTCTTTGCCTCCTGTTGCCTCCTCTTCCTACTCGGATACCTCCTCCTCTTCTACCACCTCCTCATCTGGTCAGCGACAGACCTTCACCACCAACTTCAGCACAGCCAGGGGTAAACGTCAGCAGGCCATTCTGAAACTGATGTGTTTGGTGGACAGGCCCCACACCGCGCAGGAGTTGTGGCGGGGTATAGAACAACAGACCGATGAGTGGTTGCTGAAAGTGAGCCTCAAGCCCGGCCTGATGGTGTGTGATAATGGGCGAAATCTCGTTGCAGCTCTGGGACTAGCCGGTTTGACGCACATCACCTGCCTGGCGCATTTGCTGAATTTGGTGGTGCAGAAATTCATTTACAACTACCCCAACATGTCTGAGCTGCTGCATAAAGTGCGGGCCGTCTGTGCGCGCTTTCGGCGTTCTCACCCTGCTGCTGCTCGTCTGTCAGCGCTGCAGCGTAACTTCGGCCTTCCCGCCCACCGCCTCATATGCGATGTGCCCACAAGGTGGAACTCCACCTTGCACATGCTGGAGAGACTGTGCGATCATCAGCAGGCCATAGTGGAGTTTCAGCTGCAGCACGCACGGGTCAGTCGCACTGCGGAACAGCACCATTTCACCACCAATGACTGGGCCTCCATGCGAGACCTGTGTGCCCTGTTGCGCTGTTTTGAGTACTCCACCAACATGGCCAGTGGCAATGACGCCGTTATCAGCGTTACAATACCACTTCTATGTCTCCTTTAGAAAACACTTAGGGCGATGATGGAAGAGGATATAGCTCAGGACGAGGAGGAGGAAGAGGGGTCATCTCTAACACTTTCAGGCCAGTCTTTTAGAAGTGTCTCAGAAAATGTTTTATTACTTACCGGTAATTTTATTTTACGGAGCCCATGACAGCACCACCGGAGAGAGGAGGATCCGCCCCTACAAGACAGGAAACCTGCAGAACAAACAGGGCGGACACTCTCCTCCCCTTCAGTGAGTTTTCCAAGTATCGGAGGAAGGCCGCCAACTTATATTAGACATGTAAATAACTTTTTTTTTTTTTTTTTTTTACAACACCCGTGCAGAAGGAAGGACGTGGGAAAGCCGTGGTGCTGTCATGGGCTCCGTAAAAAATAAAATTACCGGTAAGTAATAACATTCTTTTCCTGTCGCCCATGACAGCACCACCGGAGACTTACTAGAGGAAACTTTAAGGGTGGGAGGTAGAAAGAAGGACCCCTTCACCAAAGGAAGAATCCCCCGAAAAGTTTAGGTCCAACCTATAATGTTTAAAAAAGGTAGAGGGTGAAGACCAAGTGGCTGCCTTGCAAATTTTCTCGATTGGAACCAAGGACCTCTCTGCCCAAGATGCTGCAACCGCTCTGGTCGAGTGAGCCCTTAATCCAACAGGAGGGGACAGACCAGAGGACAGATAAGATGAGGAAATAGCAGCAACGATCCATCGGGCGATGGAACACTTAGAGGCAGCCGAACCCTTATTCACTCCCTGAAACTGAAGGAACAGTGAAGAAGACTTCCGCCAGACAGATGTAGAGGATAGATAAGCTAAAAGAGCTCTTCTGACATCTAGACAATGGAGAGACTTTTCTTCCTCAGTGGAAGAATTCTGGAAAAGGGTAGGAAGAATAATCTCCTGAGAACGGTGAAATTTGGTGACGACTTTTGGGAGGAAAGCCGGGTCAGGACGAATGATGACCTCTAATATTAAGGTGTACGGAGGGTTTATGGAGATGGCCTGAATCTCGCTAATCCTGCGGGCGGAGGTCAAGGCTATTAATATGGCCAGTTTAAAGGTCAGGTGTTTAATAGTGGAGGAATCAATAGGCTCAAAGGGAGACTCCTCTAAACTCCAGGGAGGAGGCCTAGGAACTGAAACGAGAGAGGTTCTATCTACAGCCCTAAAAAATCTGGATACCCACGGACTCCCAGCTAAGTTCTGGTTAAACAAGGCTGATAGAGCTGAGATCTGAACTTTCAGAGTGCTGACTGCTAGGCCTAGCTCTAGCCCCTTCTGGAGAAATTCCAGGATAGTATGTAAGGGGGCTACTGCAGGGATGTCCCCTAATTGGATCTGGGCGAAGTCTAGAAATTTATTCCAGATTCTGCTATAAATTCCTACAGTGACCTCTTTCTTGCTCTTTAGCAGGGTAGAGACTAGGACATCAGAAAACCCTTCCTTTTTAGTAACCACCTCTCAAAGTCCAGGCCGTTAAGTGTAGGTTTTCCACGGCTGGATGTATCACTGGTCCCTGGCTTAGAAGCCCCCGGACCAAAGGAAGAACCCAAGGATCGGAGACCGACATGGTCCTGAGCCCCGTGAACCAGGCCCTCCTGGGCCAAAAGGGTGCTATTAGTATTACTCTGGCCTTCTCTTCCCGAATTTTCCTCAAAACCCGAGGAATCAGGGGAAAAGGGGGGAAGGCGTAAGCTAGGCGAAACTTCCACTCTTGGGACAGAGCATCCATCCCACAAGGAGATCCTGACTGATTTAGAGAAAAAAACTTCGGTACTTTCTTGTTTGAATGGGTAGCAAACAAGTCGATTTCCGGAAGGCCCCAAAGATCTACAATTTTCTGGAAAATTAACGGATTCAGAGACCACTCCCCCTGAGACAGGGTATGACGGCTCAGGAAATCAGCTTGTTTGTTCTCCACACCCCTTATGTGAACAGCTGAAATCGAGGTACACATTCTCTCTGCTAGCTCCAAAATAGAGAAAGCTTCCTCCATAAGGGCTCTGCATCTTGTTCCTCCTTGTATGTTTAAATAGGATACTACAGTCTTGTTGTCTGAAAGAATACTTAAATTTCTTTTATTTTTGAAAGTGAATTCCTCATAGCTAGGCCTACCGCCATCAGTTCCTTTAGATTTGAGGACTGACTTCTCTGAAGGGGGTTCCAACGTCCCTGACAGGATGAACCTTGAATGTGGGCCCCCCACCCCCAAGGACTTGCGTCCGTAGTCAGGCAAACCAAGCTGTCTATCTTCCACGGGGTTCCCTGTGTGAGATTTTCCTTTACTAGCCACCAGGCTAATTCCTGGATAGTCTAAGATGAGACTTCCAAACTGGCATCCAGTGACTTGCTCTTCTCCCAACTGGCCAGAATCTCCCACTGTAAGGCCCTGGAATGAAACTGTGCCCACCTTACTGCCGGGATACAGGACGTGAGGGAGCCCAGGACTGACATCGCCTTCCTTATAGATGTCACTGGTCTTTGGGTTAGGCATGTGATCTTGCTTTGGACGATCTGTACCTTCTCTATAGGCAAAAAATATTTCTGGAGAGAAGAGTCCAAAATCAAGCCCAGGAACACCTGTTTCTTTACTGGACAGGATCTTGATTTCTCTTCGTTTATCATCCAACCCAACTTCCTTAAGATGGTACGGACCTCTAGAACTGCTAGACTGCAAGCCTCTTCTGACTGACCTATGATTAAGAAGTCGTCTAGGTAAGGGATAAAAATAATATCCCTTTCACTTATGTGGGCCGCCATCTCTGCCTCCAACTTTGTGAATACTCTCGGAGCCATGGAAAGTCCGAAAGGGAGAGCCTGGTATTGAAAATGTCGAAGTTGACGTCTAAGAAAACTGCCACCCTTAGGAACTTCTGATGTTCTACAGCAATGGGGACGTGGTAGTACGCGTCTTTTAGGTCGAGAACTGCCATAAAGCACTGAGGGTATAAGAGATTGATAGCTGATCTTATCGTTTCCATCTTGAATTTCTTCGGTTGAAGAAAGAGGTTTAGTTTCTTTAGATCTATGATGGTTCTCCAGGAACCGTCTGGTTGTTTGACAAGAAATAGTGGTGAATAGAATCCTTTTCCTCATTCTTCTTCTAATACCGGGATTAAAACGGATTTTTCTATAAATTTCAACACCTCTTTTTCCATGATGGATCTTCCCCGCACGAAACAAGGATCTACGGTGGGTAAGAATCTGGCAGGAGGAGACTGAAGGAATTCCAGATTTAGGCCTCTGGATATGGTATCGAGCACCCAAGGGCTTAATGAAATTTTTCTCCATTCTAAGGCCTCTTTCACACTTGCGTTGTCCGGATCCGGCGTGTACTCCACTTGCCGGAATTACACGCCGGATCCGGAAAAACGCAAGTGTACTGAAAGCATTTGAAGACGGATCCGTCTTCAAAATGCTTTCAGTGTTACTATGGCACCCAGGACGCTATTAAAGTCCTGGTTGCCATAGTAGTAGTGGGGAGCGGGGGAGCAGCATACTTACAGTCCGCGCGGCTCCCGGGACGCTCCAGAGTGACGTCAGAGCGCCCCATGCGCATGGATCATGTGATCCATGCGATCACGTCATCCATGCGCCTGGGGCGCCCTGACGTCACTCTGGAGCGCCCCGGGAGCCGCACGGACGGTAAGTATGCTGCTCCCCGCTCCCCACTACAGTTTACCATGGCTGCCAGGACTTTAGCGTCCCGGCAGCCATGGTAACCATTGAGAAAAAGCTAAACGTCGCATCCGGCAATGCGCCGAAACGACGTTTAGCTTAAGGCCGGATCCGGATCAATGCCTTTCAATGGGCATTCATTCCGGATCCGGCCTTGCGGCAAGTGTTCCGGATTTTTGGCCGGAGCAAAAAGCGCAGCATGCTGCGCTATTTGCTGCGGCCAAAAAACGTTCCGTTCCGGAACGGAAGACATCCTGATGCATCCTGAAGGACGGACTGTCCATTCAGAATGCATTAGGATAATCCTGATCAGTATTCTTCCGGCATAGAGCCCCGACGACGGAACTCTATGCCGGAAGACTATAACGCAGGTGTGAAAGGGCCCTAATGCGAAATCCTTCAGTCTGCCTCCTACCGGAGTGCTGGCATCATTGTTAGTCTGACTTCCTTTTATCTGAGGAGGGCTGACTAAAGAAAAAATTCCTGTTCTTTCTTTGACCCCTAAACCGGTCTTCTCTAGGCTTTCTATCTTGTTCCTGGTTTCCTTTAAAGGGACGAAAGGGGCGACTAAATCTGCTTTTACTGGGAAAAGAGCTCTGAAAACCGGGAAACTTTCTTTTTTTGTCAGCCGCCTTATCCAGGAGGTCATCTAAACTAGGACCAAAGAGCTACTCCCCCCTCACACGGCACTCCGCAGAGCTTTGTCTTGGAGGCAGTATCGCCGCTCCAATTTTTTATCCAAAGCGCTCTCTGAGCTGAATTGGATAAGGCTGCTGATTTAGCGGCCAGTCTGACCGAGTCAGCAGAAGCATCTGCCAAAAAGTCGGCTGCTTTTTTAATCGTAGGGAGGGAGGCCAGTATCTACTCACGGGGACTCCTGTTTTTTAGCTGAGATTCTAGCTCAGACAGCCAAACAATTAAGGATCGGGCAGTACAGGTGGAGGCTATACTGGGCCTAAAGGATGAAGTTGATGCCTCCTAAGCTCCTTTAAGAAAAACGTCTGCCTTTTTATCCAGAGGATCTTTTAATATGCCGGTATCCTCAAATGGCAGGGCCGTTTTTCTTGAGACTTTGGAAATGGCCACATCAATACGGGGAGCCTTATCCCAGGTGGCAGAGTCCTCGTCTTTAAAGGGATATTTGCTTTTGAGATTTTTGGATATAAACACTTTTTTACTAGGTTTCTTCCACTGTCCTTTAATCAAAGCTGCCACATTCTTGTGTACTGGAAAGGTACCATGTTGTCTGGCCTCTAACCCCCCGAACATGATGTCCTGAAAAGAACGGGGCTCCCGGGTCTCTTCTATGCCCATAGTTGAGCGAACGGCCTTTAAAAGCTTCTCAGTATCTTCCACAGGGAAACACGGTCCCCCCCCCCCCCCCCGACCTTCTTCCTCATCAGAAGAGGATTGGGACGAGATGTCAGAAAGTTCAACTACTGAAGAGGGAACATCTTCCTCTACATCTGAAGAAATGGGATTTCGCAAGGATTCTTTACGAATAGGCCTCTGCTCCCTCTTGGCAGTCATGGAGGAGTTAGCCTCTGACCGAACCAACGCCTGTAGACATTTGTAAAAAGAAGGAGACTCTTCTGCTACCGTTCTGCCTATACAGGGCTGACACATCTTTTAATCCCAGTCAGAAGGTAAACCCACTCTACACAATACACATTCTTTATTCTTCTTTTTGGCCACAACTTTTTTAGGCTTAACCTGCAATTAAACAGTAATGCCTGTCAGTAAAAAGGTATCCAGGTCATAAGAGACCCACACTCACCCCTTCAGAGGTACCGGAGCAGGAGGGACAGCAGGCTCCTCAGAAAGCTTGTCTTCCTTCATGATGCAGACGGGATCAGCCAGGTCGCAAACGGACTCCGGCTAAAGAAAATCACGCTCTTCTCATAGGGCGCATGAAGATGACGTCATTGCCGACATTCACGCCGGTCACATGACCGCAGGAGTGCTACCCAGCTTCTCACTGCCAAAGTTCCTCCTCTTCCTCCCCCTGGTGTCCGGCGTTCAATCTTCGCGGCACCTCCATGAAGGTGCCGGCTTTCCACTGCTCCAGCACACTGAATACCCCCTTCAGAGCTCAGCTGTGCCTCTGCTCAGCCCCTAGCGCACCTCGATGCCGCCAGCCTTACCAGGGACCACAGATCAGTAGCGGAGCGCCACCAGAGAGATGGATCTGTTGATTCCATGCTGCAGGCTTCCCACCAGAGACAGGAAACCACACTGAAGGGGAGGAGAGTGTCCGCCTTTTTTGTTCTGCAGGTTTCTTGTCTCGTGGGGGCGGATCCTCCTCTCTCTGGTGGTGCTGTCATGGGCGACAGGAAAAGAGGAATTTTGCAACAGCAGAGGCCAGGGCCCCAAATTTTTGCCAGCCAGGGCCCACTACTGGAGGACGAGGAGCATGAGGGGGAGAAGGATGGGGATGAAGCATGTTCACAGCGGGGTGGCAGCCAACGCAGCTCGGGCCCATCACTGGTGCGTGGCTGGGGGGATACGGAGGACACAGACAATACGCCTCCCACGGAGGACAGCTTGTCCTTACCTCTGGGCAGCCTGGCACACATGAGCGACTACATGCTGCAGTGACTGCGCAACGACTGCAGAGTTGCCGACATTTTAACGTGTGCTGACTACTGCGTGGCAACTTCCGCTTGTCCCCCTGACGCCGGGGGACAAGTGGAAGCACAAGGCGAAGGGGAGGAGGAAGAGGTCGCCAACGCAGCTGTGCCAGCGCCAGCACCTCAGAAGGCAGGGTTAGCATGTCCGACATATGGAAAAGCTTTGTCACCTTGCTGCAACAACCGGCCCGAACTGCTGATATGGAGTGTGTTAGCAGGAGGCAGCATTTGAACAACATGGTGGAACAGTACCTGTGCACACGACTACATGTACTGACTGTTGGTTCTGCCCCATTAAACTTCTGGGTCTCCAAATTGTCCACATGGCCAGAGTTTGCCCTGTATGCCTTGGAGGTGCTGGCCTGCCCTGCAGCCAGTGTACTCTCTGAACGTGTATTTAGCACGGCAGGAGGCGTCATTACAGACAGATGCAGCCGCCTGTCCACAGCCAATGTGGACAAGCTCACGTTCATTAACATGAACCAGGCTTGGATTCCACAGACTTGTCTTTACCTTGTGCAGAATAGACATTTATACCACCATCAAACATACATTCTTGTACTCAAGTCAAGTGCAATGAGTCTTTGTTTTCTTTTTTATTTTGTCCCAATATTTTGGGGGCTACCTACCCAATAAAAAATAAAAATAAACATTGTTGGCTATCTGTTCCTCATCCATTGCTGCCTCCACCTACAACACCACATTCACCGCCTCCTCAACCTCCGACTCCATATCCACCTCCTTCTCTGAGTTGCAGGTTAACAATTTGTAGTTTTTTGTTATTTTATTTCAAGTGCCCAAGGACTTAGGTACCCTGCTTGCTAAGCCTTTTCATTGCGTCCCCCCGCCCCTTCCTACCCTCCGCCCTCTGACCGCCTTTCCTATAACTTGTTAATCCGCCGATATCCCGCGCCTGCGCACTCATTCCTTTGGCCGGCGCATGCACACTGCGATGCCCATTCCTTGTACGGAATCACAGTAGTTAATGTGCAAGCGCCGATGAACCGCCTCCTTTGTTGAGTTTTTGCGTCGTTAGCCGGCGCATGCGCAATACTTACTGTGATGCCGTACAAGGAATGGGAATCGCAGTGCGCATGCGCCGGCCTATGGACAGAGTGTGCATGCGCGGGATATCGGCGGAATAAGGGTTACATAAAATTGCTAATAATATCAAGAAAGATGTTGATTCATCCTCTTGGTGGGACTGGTTATTGAGCTGGCTGCCGGATTTCAGTTGGTTGAGAACATTATTTATCAGTATTATATTTATAATTGCTTCCTTGATTATTATATGTTGTTTTATTCAATGTATCCCTTCCCTGATACAGATGTTTTGCGTAATGTGTCCAAAACCCACAGACCCTGGACAATCATATGCTACTTACCTCTCTATGAGAGAAAGAAGATAAGTCATAGTCATGACTTAAGAGGGGATTGAAGGGTTAAATAGAATAAGCTATATGATCTGTATGTGGGACAGGATGCTGGGTGACATCATACTAGAGGGAGAATATGCTTAAATTAGCCTTATGTCCATATAGGGAATGGAGTCTGCCCACCAACAGTGAATATGTGAATCATATCTGTTTCCAATATGTGTGGAAGAATGTCTATAAAGATGCTGAATTACTAGAATTAAAGCAGAACGGTTTCAGAAACACGTCTGTGTGTATTTTATTGAGACCAGTTCTCCGTGTGCCTGTCTGTGACAAACAAAGGAAAAAACAGATTTCTTTCCATACCCCAACTTAAAAATAAAAAATAACACTGTGGCGAAACCAACCTCGCCACTGGGTTTTGGAGAGGCCTGTTTACCAGCCTCTTGCCTCAGGATTACAGCCCTTTAAGATACTTTTACTAACTTTTAAACCCCTGAACCTATTCAAGTGAATTTTGGATAGGTTTGTCCCCAAGTTATACTGGTTAAATTGATATAAGTTATATGTATGTACAATGTAAACTCACAAAGTTGTAACAATTTATAAGAAGTGTAACTTTTCAGCGTAGGAGATAGTTGAGTAGATAAAGAAATTGACTCAATTATCTCCTAGACAGAGGGGAGGAATATGCTGGGTGTGTTTCTATTGTCCCATTGTGCCATTGTACCATTGTGTCCAATTGAAGCACTAGGAGCATCTATCGACAGAGGTACCTGGTTGGGGTGCTAGGCGTTCCGTTACATTGGTGGCAGCGGTGGGATGGCGTCCTAGTGTGAGGTTAAGCAGCTTGGAGACACCGTTCGTTGAGTATATTGAGGGCAACGCTAGTATCCATACAGCGCCCCTGGCTACAGCAATATGGATGCCGTTGGTTCCTGCACAGCATTCAATGAGGAAGATCACCCGGATTACAGGGATGCCGAGCGGAAAGGCGTATGGCAACAGGCCCTGGAGGACGTGCAGCGTCGGAGGGGTGAGAGTCTTCCCAGTGAGGATCAGAGATTACGAATGTGATTGGCTCTGCGACTACCTCTACTGGGAGAGCAACCATTGACGGAGTGGGTGTCAGAGCTTGAGACACTGGTATGGCAGGAAACCTGGCTGGATGACGCTTGTCAGTGATACAAATCACTATGGTTGGACACAGTACAACAGTCTCCATGGATGGAGGAGTACGCCAAGCCCGAAGGTGAGGAATATAATTGCCCTGGGTTATTGTGGGAGTCTTTTTAAAGACATTGACTTTGGGAGCACAGAAGAATCTAGATTTTGGGACATTACTGACTACAGGTGGGACTTGCACAATTGTCCTACAACTAGTGGGGTTTGGGCAGATCTGACCTTTCTGGTCCAAAGGGAGTGGGAGCAAGATTATCAACAGTTGATTCGCTCCATTCAAGCCCAGCACAAGATACAAGACAGTTGGATACCAGGCCCAGACCTGCAGCCCTACCCCTGGCAAGTCACAGCTGAGGTATCCCCTACTTCCTCACCAACTGTGGAGGTAGGGGACTTCATAGACTGGTACTGGGAGGAACCCCAGTCGGCAGGTGGAGATGGGACCATAGTCACTCCACTGTCCCAACAGGGTGGCTGGGCAGGCGGCCCAGATCCCCAACTGCCACTGGGAGTACAGGGAGAGGAGATTGTTGGTCCCTCATCTCTGCAACAACCAGAATCACTGGTAGTGGAGACAGCCGGTCTCACTACCCAGCGGCAGTATGCTCTACAGAGAGAGGAGACAGTTGGTCTCTCTCCCCAGCGGCAGATGGGGTATCCAGAGGAGGGGGTAAGTGATAGCCCCCCTCCACAGCTCTCTCCCAGCCCAATACTGAGGGTAGTGGGTAAGGTTTTAAACCCCATTGACCCCTCTCCAGCAGAAGTGCTGGCATCAGAGCAGAGCGCCACTGGCCTCTGCCCTAACCGTTCATTTACTACCCAACAGGAGTTGGCACCATGCACCCCAGCTGAAGCGCTGACATCAGGGCAGAGTGCCGTTGGCCTCTGCCCTCCCCTATCCTCTTCTTCAGAGCCGGACTTCACACAGGCTATCCCAGCGGAAGAGATGGCATCTGGGCAGAGTGCAGTCGGCCTCTGCCCACCAAGTACTTACAGCTCCAAGCTGGAGAACCACAAGGAAGCAAGGAGTAGCAGATGCCCACTAAACAGCTGGGGACATACAGAACAGAGACAGGCCCCAAGATTCAACAGGTCCAGTATTGGGTTGTGGTTGGACTGCCAGACTAACTCAGGTACTGACCGTGAGGTCAGGTATCTGGTTAGTCTTCCCTGGGAGGGGGAGATGTGTGGCGAAACCAACCTCGCCACTGGGTTTTGGAGAGGCCTGTTTACCAGCCTCTTGCCTCAGGATTACAGCCCTTTAAGATACTTTTACTAACTTTTAAACCCCTGAACCTATTCAAGTGAATTTTGGATAGGTTTGTCCCCAAGTTATCCCCTGGTTAAATTGATTTTGTCCCCCTGGTTAAATTGATATAAGTTATATATATGTACAATGTAAACTAACAAAGTTGTAACAATTTATAAGAAGTGTAACTTTTCAGCGTAGGAGATAGTTGAGTAGATAAAGAAATTGACTCAATTATCTCCTAGACAGAGGGGAGGAATATGCTGGGTGTGTTTCTATTGTCCCATTGTGCCATTATCCCATTGTGTCCAATTGGTTGCTGTACTTACATTGTATGTGTTGTAATATATTGATTGGTTGTATTCCAAAACCCTGTGGGCAGTACTATGTTTGTGGATTGTGAATAAAAGAGGCTGTACGTGCAAGTACAGTTAGAGGCTGCTTTTATACCTTCATGAAGTTTTGGCTCATGTTTGGGGAATGCGGTAACTACACTCTTGGGGATTGCTATATCACAATACTCCCCTGAGTATAAGTTCTTGTAAGAGCTTGTTCCTGGTTCCTGTCTCTGCATTTAGGAGAGGTTCACCCACTGGAGCCTTGTCGTAGATCCAGGGTGGGTAGGAGACGGCGAGACCTCCACCAAGCTTCAGCGGTTTGTGGGGTCTGCAGTGCTAACGGTGTCAAGTGGAGTGCTTGGAGTCCTCTGGAAGCACTAGGAGCATCTATCGACGGAGGTACCCGGTCGGGGTGCTAGGCGTTCCGTTACAAACACAAATCAGTGTGGGCTACCTATTCCTCCTTCACCGCCACTTCCACCTACACCGCCACGTCAACCTACACGCCACATACACCCATCCACCGCCTCCTCAACCTCCTACTGCCAGATCCAGATTGTTATTTTTAATTTGTCTGTATTTTATGTTATTTTAAGTCATTTCCCTATCCACATTTGTTTGCAGAACAGTTGCAATGCTCTTAAGCACATTGTGATGCCTTTTTGAAGCCCTCTAGCCCTTTCCAGAACTATTTTAGAGCCATTTTACTGCCCAAAAGTTCGGGTCCCCATTGACTTCAGAGGGGTTTTGGTTCGGGGTCCAGTTCGGGTCCCAAACCCAAACTTTTTTTCAAGTTTGGCCAAACCTGCTGAACCCGAACATCCAGGTGTCCGCTCAACTCTACCCTCAAAGTATTAAAGAGTTACTTTATAATCTTTGTTAACCCTTTAGGTGTTCCATAAAACTAAATAGCGAATGTAGAAACAATTTTAGAATTTAAATTTTTGTTACCTTGCCTCAAAAAAGTGTAATATAGAGCAACCAAAAATAATATTTACCCTAAAATAGTCCCAAAACAACAACCACCTTATCCCATACTTTCCTAGATGGGATCACTTTTATGGAGTTTCTACTCTAGGGGTTTATCAGTGGGGCTTGAAAGGGTACATGCTGTAAATAAACCAGTGCAGCAAAATCTGCCTTCCAAAAACCATATGGCGTTCCCCTTCTTCTATGTCCTGCCGTTTAGCCAAATAGTAGTTTTGACAACATACAGTATGGGGTGTTTCTGCAAACTACAGAATCAGGGTAACCCATATTGAGTTTTGTTTGGCAGTTAACCCTTGCTGTGTTCATGGAAAAAATGGATTATATTGGAAAATTTTCCCAAAAATCGAAATTCTAAAGTTTTATGTCCATTTGCCATGAAGTCTTGTGGAAGACCTAAAGGGTTAACAAAATTAGTAAAATCAGTTTTGAATACCTTGAGGGGTGTAGTTTCTAAAATAGGGTCATTTTTGGGTGGTTTCTATTACATAAGCCTTACAAAGTGACTTCAGACCTGGACTGGTCCATAAAAAGTGGGATTTGTAAAATTTCAGAAAAATTTCAAAATTTGCTTCTAAACGTCTAAGCTATGTAACATCCCCAAAAAATAAATTGGTTAACAGAAGATATCACAGCAGCATATCCAGTGTGACTTTTATTGGGGACCAGAGTGCACACACAAGTACGACGTTTCGGCTACGCAGTAGCCTTTCTCAAGTATGCTAGTACAAGATCAATCAAACATATAAATACTCTAATCGGCCCCCATGTGCCAATGAGCACAAACTACTATTCAAAAACACCTGTGTATTAATTAAAATGATCACTGCTACCAATAAAAATGTTGCTCCAACAATCAAATGTACCTGATGCTTACTAAGTAGGTTCCAGCTGCGTCCTCATGTTCCCAATACATGTCGGCATCTCCATGGGCGTATTGCGCATGTCTGTGATGTCATCGCGTCAATGCGGGGGCGAGGCACCGTCGCTTCACACAGCAAGAAGGCTGTGTCCAATTATGCATAAGCACCGCATGTGAACCAGTAAGAGTCACTGTTACCGGTCACATGTTTGGCGCATCATCAGTCACGTGACAGTCACCTGACCCGCAACAGGTCATGGAACGCCGCAAGAGAAAAATAATAGCTCTATTGTATCGACCACAATTATGCATATAAACAATACTATAAAGGTACAAATATGCCCCATATGTCTCTTGGTCAGGTCCAGATCCAAAATAGACAATAGAATCAATTGTTGATGATGTCATCAATCACTCAATCCTATTTGTAAAACATGTAATATGTGCCTTGAGAATGTGTAACATCAAGTGAGACATTATGACATTTGACCTAATTACCTATATAAAAGCAAAATCCAATTAGCTACAACAAAAATTAGACATGACTAATGTTTCTGGTGGACTCAAGATCACACAATACAAAAAACGCATGAATATATAGAAAATCGCAGATGAATTGCATGAATACCGCAACACATGGAAAATTGTATCTGTGAAATCCAGATCTCTTAGATCCATCTCGAGTCCCTTTGGAAGTGAAAATGAATAAAAAGCCGGTAAGTCAGTCAGATCCATCAGAGCCACTGAGGAAGAAGGAGGATGACCTTCGAAACGCGTCTGGCGTGGCGGCATTGGACCTGACAAAAACCGGCTAATTTTCAACTATAATAGTTAATACTATTTGTTGGACTAAGAAAGCGCTCCCCAAGGATAAATGAACTGCGGCTTTTTGGACACAGTGCAGCGATCGACGGGTGAAATCGAACCACCTTTGTTGATTAAGACAGGTGGAACACCTATCCGAATCAAGGAAACCTATTGTGAACTTGCAGCGTGATAGAGCAAGTGCTCTCATTCACAGCCGGACTTGCAAATTTGCAAGATTAGTTTGCACAGTACTTCTATCCAGCAGCAAGGCACCTTCTAATTTGCTGCCCAGAGGTAAAACTTTTCCTGAATCTAATGGGACGCCACGGTGGGAATAGCAGGATTATACGTGAGTAACCAACTAAATACTGCTGTATCTATATGTACTGTTGCTGAATCACCTTATTGTATCTACACTGCACTGATGCTCTTGAATTCAAAGCTCGCTTCACCAGATACCTGCTGGATTGCAACTTTGTGAAACATAGTGCACCCCTAGGAATACTGAAATATAAAGCCGATTCCCAGGAGATCTGTTATAATACTACAGAAAGACTGTGCTTTAAGAATAGAACCACCAGTGAGACGAACTGTCTACTACTATCGCCGAGCCTCCAGATATATTTTATGTTTTTACATGGACATCAACACTGTAATGATTTGAGCACCGCTATATATAGTCTTATATTTATTTAACAGGTATCTTCACGTCATTTGCACCATTATATGATATTATATCCTATCACCACTAATATTGATATAGTATTTTGTTAGCACTTGATTTTTACACACAAATATTTTGTATTATATTATATTGTATGTCTGGAGAACTATTCGGTATTAGTCACTGCTATAACTAACAGAGGACAGGCTGTCCGCTATTACATATGCAGTCTGGATAGACTTAGTTTCACATTATTAACCATTTGACCTCCAGCAACTCCATCTATTAGCTATATCAGTGGACTGATATTTTATCTGATATTGCATTTGATATTTTATTTGATATTGTAGCTGATATTTTAATAATAATACCTAACCAGGGTGTAGCTCTGTTTAGGATATACTATATTATTTATGTATGGTGACCATTTGTATATATCTATGTACTGTTATTAATAAAGTAGTGTCGCTTTGCTAACTTTGTGGACCAGCTATAAGAGTGCCCATCTTTTCCATATTACAATTGTTCCATTGTTCTTTGTTCTTTGGTGACTAGGGTACAACATCTGATTGGTGCACCTTGCCATCCTGAGCCAGAGGTGAGCCGTCCTTTACCTTTTTCATACACTTATCTATTTGTAAAACATGGTTGAGCCATTTACACCCAATATTATTCTAGTGCGGATGACAGAGGGCTATATATATAAAAAAACATCTATGAAATAGTGAGCATTCATGTCTATTGTGGAGCAAGTGATCATATAGGTGGTGTGAATAAATCGATTATTATATTTTTTTTTGTTGAGTGAGACTTCCTTATTCTTCCCACCCATTCAAGGGAAGATAACCTCACAGTCCAGGATGGGTGCTCACATCACTCGCCATGGTAGGTATTTTATTTTTCCTTATGGTTCTTACTTTAAGTTATATACTACTCTATTCGTGTCTATTTTCTATTCTTATTTATTCTAATATAATATATTAGTATTGTGATATTCTCATTATTAATTATTACTCTTTTCTTCTCTTTTTTCTCCCTGTTACATTGTGCTACAAAATAGGGAGAAGGTGAACCCTTCAATTATTCCAATTGGTGACTCTTGATTTTAACCAGTATAGCCACTTAGCCTCCTCCTGTTGCAGTTTACTATCTACATCTCCCTGTCTCGGACCTGACTTCACCTTCTGTATTCCACAAATTTCTAGACCTGAGGGGCTACCTTTATGATATTTGTTGATGTGTCTTACTAGGGGTGTATCATTGGTGTTAAGAGTACTAAGATGTTTGGAGACCCTCCTTCTCAATTCCTGTATCGTCTTGCCTACATAGATTTTAGGACACCTACATTGTATGGTATAGACTACGCCAGTACAATTAATTAAATCTTTAATGATATATTATTTCCCATCATGGGGATCTACAAACTCTTTTTTTGGCACCATGTACTTGCAGAATGCACATCCTCCACATGGGTATGACCCTTGTGTAGATAGCCAGTTTTTTGTTCCTTCCTCCTGAATAAGCTGTCTCTCTCCATCTTTTTAACTCTATTATAGGCTCTATATAGTGTCTTTCTAGGTTATTCCTTAGCCAAGAACCTTTGGTACAGTATTTTACATTCCTCCTCAAAAGCTGACTCATTTGTGCTATTTCTCTTTGCTTTCAGATATTGAGCTAGGGGTATGCCTTTTTTAGAGGTTTTGGGCTCTCCAAGTGGAGGAGGCTGTTGGTTGCCGTTGACTTCCTATATATTTCAGTAGTGACTTCTCCATTACTTTCAATATTTATCTTTAAATCAAGAAAGTTGAGACTTTTTCATGGATCTCTGCTGTAAACGCTAGGCCTACGTCATTCTCATTGAGATCCTTTGTGAATTGTTTAAATTGTGATCTAGTGCCATTACAAAAAATCTAAATATTGTCTATATACCTACCGCAGTACATTACGTGATCAGTGTACAGTGAGTTTTGTTCTTTGAATACATATTTATTTTCCCACCACCCCAAAAATAAATTTGCAAAACTTGGTGCACAAACCGGTGCCAGTAATCTGTAAATAATATTGCCCATTAAAAACAAAAAAATTGTGTGTGAGAAGAAATCATAATAATCTGATAACAAAATTGTTGCGCTTGTGAAATTGTGTACCTTTAGTGTATAGATAGGATTCTACCGCTTTTATGCCTAATTATGCCAATGTAAAAATCGGTGCAGGCAGTAAATAGACAGGATGGAAGCACATTAATCACAAAACGGAACCAGTAATTAGAAAGAATTAAGTGTACACACCTAAGCAGATGATGAAAAGATAGAGGTCCTAAAAGGCGATCCAATTTTTCGTGCATGCGCCAGTATATCTAAGACATAGCGGTGATACGGAGTAAGAGAAAAAGATCTTCAAGTTCGCGCGCATGCAAGATATATGCAGTAGGCATCGCGAGGGTACAGATGAAGATAAATGTTTAAGTCCGCAAGCATATCAAAGACATTGCGAGAACGGGATCGGCAGGTATGAGGAAGTAAAGCTAAGTCTGGACGCATGTGAGAAGCTTCAATGTCACGTCGCATTAAGATGAGTCATCTAACCTTGACGGCTACGGACCAATTAGGAAAAAGAAGGCGTGGCAGGGAGAAAAAAAATAAAGATGAAAAATCGGGATATTACTGGTACCTATCAACATGTGGCCAAATACGAGTCCTTAAGAGATGGTCTCTTCCCCCAACACTCCCACCTGCACTATCCCCTGAAAACGCTGGTTACCCAGCGAAACATGTCGGGATGCAGGGTGTCTGAGTGTTAAGTTTTAGACAGTGGAAGTGGGGGAGCTCTAAAAATATATGAGCAAGTGTATAGCTATACAGGTGGCAGCAAACACAGCCACAATACAGGCTAGTAATACTAGTGGAAAATAATTAATAGGTGTATAGTAGCAGTAGTAGCAGTGATAACAGCCATAAGCAATATAGTAAAGATTACACCACTGACCCCCTATATGAAGGTAGTTAACCTCACTAATAGGAGCGTACAAATAGCTATACAGGCGACAATAAAATAAATGCCAGAAAAAATAGGCCAGAAATAACTGTGGCAAAAAACTGATAGTTTTAACTTGCCTATGGAGTGTTAATGTATATATAGAGATAGGAAATGACAATGTGTATTAAATTAAATAATAAAAGTGAAGTTTTAACTATTAAAAAACAGTACATGATCCAAAGATGTATTTAGGTCAATAGGGACTGTCAGTTTTCTGCATACACGTCTGTCCCTTAACAAAGTCTGATAGTGAATGGCAGACCCTTAGATGGCTGCCGTATTTACAGTTGCAAAAAAAAGTATGTGAACCCTTTGGAATGATATGGATTTCTGCACAAATTGGTCATAAAATGTGATCTGATCTTCATCTAAGTCACAGCCATAGACATTCATAGTCTGTTTAAACTAATAACACACAAAGAATTAGATGTTACCATGTTTTTATTGAACACACCATGTAAACATTCAAAGTGCAGGTGGAAAAAGTATGTAAACCCTTGGATTTAATAACTGGTTGAACCTCCTTTGGCAGCAATAACTTCGACCAAACGTTTCCTGTAGTTGCAGATCAGACGTGCACAACGGTCAGGAGTAATTCTTGACCATTCCTCTTTGCAGAACTGTTTCAATTCAGCAATATTCTTGGGATGTCTGGTGTGAATTGCTTTCATGAGGTCATGCCACAGCATCTCAATCGGGTGTTGCAACATCCATCTTCTGTTGAGCTTCAGCTGGTGGACAGATGGCCTTAAGTTCTCCTGCAAAATGTCTTGATAAACTTGGGAATTAATTTTTCCATCTATGATAGCAATTCGTCCAGGCCTTGATGCAGCAAAGCAGCCCCAAACCATGATGCTCCCACCACCATACATCACAGTTGGGATGAGGTTTTGATGTTGGTGTGCTATGCCTCTTTTTCTCCACACATATTGTTGTGTGTTTCTTCCAAACTACTCAACTTTGGTTTAATCTGTCTACAGAATATTTTGTCAATACTGGTGTGGAACATCCAGGTGCTCTTGTGTAAACTGTAAACGTGCAGCAATGTTTTTTTTTTTAGACAGCAGTGGTTTCCTCTGTGGTATCCTCCCATGAAATCCATTCTTCATTTATAGACAATTTGTCTTACCATGGACTGATGAACAGCAAGGCTTTTGGAGATACTTTTACAAGCCTTTCCAGATTTATGCAAGTCAACAATTCTTAATTGTAGGTCTTCTGAGAGCTCTTTTGTGCAAGGCATCATTCACATCACGCAATGCTTCTTGTGAAAATCAAACCCAGAACTGGTGTGTGTTTTTTATAGGGCAGGGCAGCTGTAACCAACACCTCCAATCTCATCTCATTGATTGGACTCCAGTTGGCTGACACCTCACTCCAATTAGCTCTTGAAGATGTCATTAGTCTAGGGGTTCACATGCTTTTTCCACCTACACTGTGAATGTTTACATGGTGTGTTCCATAAAAACATGGTTGCATTTAATTATTTGTGTATTATTAGTTTAAGCAGATTGTATTTGTCTATTGTCGTGACTTAGATGAAGATCAGATCACATTTTATGACCAATTTGCGCATAAATCCATATCATTCCAAAGGGTTTGCATACTTTCTTTTGAAACTGTATAGGGCTGTGACATCACCGGGCTGGCTGGCTGTATGCATGGCATTATGGGTCATCCCACCTTCCCAGAGTTCTTTGCCCCATGTCTTCACACGTGTAGCGGCCATTTTAACCGCCATTGTAGCCAGCTAGCAGCCATGTTAGGAAAAATTGCAATTCGTTACCACGAAGTACGAGGAAATTCGAACTCGCTCAGAATCAAATTTTTCCTGAAACTTGGAATGAATTCGACTTTGTCAGCTTCGATGTGCTCATCTCTAATTAGTGGAAAGAGCATAATTTCACCATAAACCAGAGGAGTGAAAATAATTATCAGAAGAGTTGTCCCAGAGCCAAGGACCACCTGTGGAGAGCTACAGAAAGACCTGGAATCAGCAGTTACAATTCTTTCAAAGAAAACAATAATTAATGCACTCAACCTCCATAGACTGTATGGACGTTCACCATGAAAGACTCAATTGCTGAACAAAAAGCATATTCAAGCACATTTAAAGTTTTCTCAACAATATTTAGACAAGAAATACTGTGAAATACTGGAAGAATATAGTCTGGTCAGATGAGACCAAAATTTAACTCTTTGTATGCCATAATACACACTATGTTTGGAGACCAAAAGGTACTGCAAATCACCCCAAAAATACCATACCAAGAGTGAAGTTTTTCATGTCAATAGCACCTTAAGAAGTATATTTACTTACAAAATTGGTGACATGTTCAATACTTATTTCACCCGCTGCATATATGCATTAGTATGTGCATGATGTGAAAATGTGAAGGCAAATTATATGTAAAAATTTATAAAGTATACAACCCAAGTGATAAACCATAGAATACTACATATTTCCTGTTTCACTCCTCCCGCTGCTGTGTGTGTTCTGTGGGGTCGGTCCCCAACCCAAGTTCCATATTAGTAAGTAGCACCTGCAACTTATGATTTATTGCCTGCCTATATAGTGTTTTGACCTTCTGTTAGTACTCAATACCTCCCAAAACAAACACGTTGAGCTTTAGGAGGACTGTACTACCTAACATTATGACTCAGTCAGGTTGGTATTATTAATCATTATTTAGCACCTGCACTTTACATAAATAGGCTTAAGAAGGATTGTACACAGTTGAGTCACATTATTATGACATCTTCCAACTCTCAATATCGGCAGAGCATAGCTCATGAAGGAAGTAACGTGTTGTGAGCTGGCTTGGTGGTTATATAAGGTGTGCAATAGCCTGTGTTCACACATATATCTCATTGCTGTTATGGGTAATAGCGGCAATTTATTATAGTTGCAAAGTGAATGATTATTAGCTTTTGGGCCAAGTGTGGCAGTATTTCTGAAACTGCATGGTTTGTGAACTGTTTGCCTGCTGCTGTGATGAAAATGTCTTGTGAGTAAACATATGGCATCATTGTTAATAAGCAATGTGGAAACTGTGGGGCAGGTAAATGTCGCCTCTGAAAGTGCATGAAGGTGAAACGACACACTACAGTGGAGCAGTTCACCTTCAAAATAAACCAGGGGGCTTCCAGGAATGCATCTAAAACAGTTCAGTGAATTCGAAGCAGACGGATGGTCACTGCACCTCCGCTAACAAAATTGCATCAACAGAAAATGCTTCAATTTTCACAGCATTATCAGTATTGGAGTTCTACTGATTGGACATGGGTTTCCTTCTCTAATAAGTCGTCTGCATGTCAGGTGAGAAATATCAGAGAAGAAGCACCATGCAACCATTGCTCGAAGAACACAGATGGTAGTGGCAGCATTATGGTCTGGGTAATGTTTTACTCTCAATTGATTTGGGTATGAATGTCTTTCCTAGGGTGGATGGGATCTTCCAGCAAAGACAGTGTGACATGTCACATGACTAGAAATGTTCAAGATTTCCAGATACTTCCCTGGCCCCCTAATCCACCAGACTTGAACCCAATTGAGGTAATGACCTTGATTGTCACGTTCACTCTATGGATCTTGCCTCACTCACCCTGCAACAGCCATGGTATGCACTGCAGTCGGCATGGCTCTAGATACCTGTGACAACCTAGCAGGACCTTATTGAGTCACTCCCAGCCCATATAGCTGCTGTCCGTGCTGCACGTGGTGCTTACTCAGAATATTAGCTCGTGGTCAAAGTGTCATAGTGTATGAAGCTAATTCATTCTAACAATTAGTTTTAATCCTGTGCGGAGACCATGGAGGCAAAATTTGTTTCACTTGAAGTCATGCAAGACTTGGGAGAATTAATTCAGTATTCATTTTGTCTGCATACCACATAAAAATATATTGCCTCCGTTGAGCCAAAATTAATTTCCCCCCAAGTCACATGATATTTTGGTGAATTATTTCCGCATTTATTTCTACATCTTTAAAAACATTTAAAATTAGGAATCTGAAGCCGGGTTTGGTACCGTCTGATACCTCGGTACCAAACCTGACTTCTGATTGCTAATTTGAAATATTTTTAAAGATGTGGAAATCAATACTGGATTAATTCTCCCAACTCTCACGTGACTTCAAGTGAAACTAATTTTGCCTCCATGGAGGCAAGACAGTTTAATGCTTTATGGAGACAGGTCTCCACACAGCATTAAAACTAAGTGTTAGAATGAATCAACTTCATACACTGTGACATTTTGACCACCAGCTAATCTGAAGCTCGATTCACTCAACACTATAACTAATTTATGTTCCAGTCTGGTCTATAATGTCTCAGCATTTACTTTATATATTAATATATTAAGGAGTGTTGAGCGAAGTGAAGCATACAAAGCTGAATTCAGTCCAATGCTTAGAAAAACTTTGATTCTAAGTTAATCCAAATTTCCTTGTGCTCTGTGGTAACGAATCAATTTTCCTAAATTGGCAGCTTCACGTCTTAGAAAGTGAAAGCAAGTGTATAGGAGAAAAACCCGGGAATGCAAGATCACTCATAATGCCATGCAGCCAACCAATCTGCAAGTAGCCTTCGCCCCTGTGATGTTACAGCTAGGCAGAGCCCTATGAAACCCTGATCCCACACAGTCACCTCACATGACATGACACTTGTGCACTAGGAACTAGTGATGAGCGGCTAGGGACATATTCAAATTTGCGATATTTCGCAAACATTTTGTAAAATATTTGTAGAATATTTGTGAATCGGAATATTCGTTATATTTTAAAATTTTTTTACTCGAATACTCGGCAAGGTAATGATCGCTTAATATGCTAATTTCCGTAATGCGAATTTATATCGCAAATTTTTTAATTGCCGAGTAAAAACATGATTCCTCCCTGCTTCTTGCTTGTGGGCCAATGAGTCATTGGCCCACAAGCAACTTAATCAGGGAGGAATCATGATTTTAGATGGGAAAAATTACGAATATTCTAAAAAAACTAATATATAGCACTATATCGAATATATTTGTTTTTTCGAATATTCATAATATTCTAAAACAAGAATATATAGCAATATAGCAAATATTCAAAAAAAAATGTAGAGCAAATAGCTAATATAGTGCTATAATCTTTTTTTTATAGTTGTAATCTTTTTCCAATCTGAACTTCAGATGAGAAAAAAATTACAACTATTAGACAAAGAAGATTATTAGCTAAATTGCTGTACATTCATTTTTTTTTTGAATATTCGCTATATTGCTATACATTCTTGTTTTAGAATATTAATAATATTCTAAAAAACAAATATATTTATTTTTTGAATATTCGTAATATTCTAAAACAAGAATATATAGCGATATAGCGAATATTCGGAAAAAAAAACCTAATATAGAGCAATTTAGCTAATATAGAGCTATAATAATTTTTTTAATAGTTGTAATTTTTTTTCCAATCTAAACTTTTGAAAAATTAGCAAAAAAAATTTGCATCACAAAAATTTGCATTACGGAAATTCACAATTAACACTACTCCTAAAGTCAAAGATACTGCAGCCTTCTCATTGGTCCACAAGCTAGAAGCAGCGAGGGATCATGTGTACTGATTTAAAAAAAAAATCTCGAATATTCAAAATTACGAATATATATCACTATATTCTAAATATTATCGAATTCTCAAAGTGCCTACATTCGAGATAAAAATTTGCAATTCGATTATTTGTGATCGACACTACTAGGAACAGTGTTGCTGCAAAATTTTTACAGAGAGTGTAGGGCAGCATCAGAGAGGGAGAGTGCAGAGAACGCATAGGAGACTTCTAAACTAGAGACTATGCTGCAATTTATCACCGTGTACATAAGTGTGCAGAGCATCGATATTCATAGCCCAGTAACGGAAGATCCCCCAAAATGCAGTGCTACCAGCATATTGGCAGATAGCCATAACATGTTATGTCACAGCCATATAAAAGCCTCATCCTGCCCAGTCTATGACATTTTATGGTGAGTTATGCACATGGGCAGATGTGGCAAGAGCTAGGGACAATTTCACAAAGCTTTTAATTGTAGAATATTGGATAGGGAAAGTGCAGGTAGAGTGCAGGGATATCTTAGGGAAAGTGTGTAGACACTGTAAGAAGAGCATAGGGAGAGCATAGGGACAGATGTGGCAAGCACTAGGAACAGTGTTTCACAAAGCTTGTAGAATATTGGACATAGACTTACTGTGCGTCAGACTCAGTCTCAAAAGATGGTCTAATATATAAATGCATTTATCTAGTACCCGTGCTGCACCATTCATAACTAGTTACATAGTTACATTACTGATTCAGTTACTGTACACTACAGGCAGTTGTCTGGGCCCTCAAAATATTTCTGCAGCACAAGTAGCAGCAGAAGAAGGATTAGTGGTAGCAGCAGCAACAACAGGCCAGAGCTGCCTATGGCATTCAGCAGTTGTGTTTTGACCAACAATCCAGCTGTACTGGAATGGTTGACTTGGTCTTCAACATTATCTCAAGTGATATCAGACACATACAGACAGAAATTGGTGGGTTCCTCTGACACTACACTTATTTGGCATGGCCCAGAAACAACCTCTGTGCAATCACATGTCCTGCAAATGCCTTTTTCTTTTGCTGCTCCTTCTGCTCGGGAAGTAATGTATGCTGCTAGATCTTCTTTGCTTTTCAGCGAAGACCGGATTATGAAGGACAGTCAGTAGCTACAGGCCAGCCCAGATTTGGAGGAGAGGTCTGCTGCATCCTCCTTTAAATGTGCAACTAGCGATGATGACAGTCAGGTGGAAGCACTTGTTGCAGGCGGTCAGGGACGTGGCCATAAGACTGGTGAGGGTGACATAAGTGACAACCAGACAGTAGTGGATGATGATGTAGCTGATCACACGTAGGAGTCGGGTGAAGATGGGGGCATGCAGGCCTGGGAGACAGCGGCATGGTGGAAGCCTGCTTATGAGCCAGCAGGGTGGAAGCAGTGGAAGATCTGAAGCCAAACAACTGTCTGCTACCTGTCATAAAACAACTAGCGGTGCATGGGTTCATAAAGGCAGCGGCAGGCAGTCAGCATGGAGTGGTGGGGGTAAAATGCCATACCCGTCAGTGTGGTTTTATCAAGTCACTGGAGGATGTTAGTGTGACGGTATGCAGGATATGTGGGCAGAAGGTAAAGCGCGTTCGGGGTGCTAATGTTGGCACCATGGCTCTTAGTCAGCACATTGAGCGTCACCATACAGTGGCCTGGGAAAACTGTGGTGCTAATGTAGTGGTACAGCTTGACGTAGCAGCCACTACATCTTCTAGCGACCCACACCACTTCTTCAGCAGTCTGGGCTCCTTAACCTCAGCAGAAGGAAGCTGTTGTTCCTTCCCTTCATCTATTGCTCCTGATGCTCCTCCTCCTAGTCACTGTTTTGTCAGCAATCTATCACAGAGGCAATTGCAAAGAGACAACATTATGCTTGCACTTATCCAACGGCTCTAAAGCTGAACGTGCACCTGGCCTTGTTGGTGATACTACAGTCCCTCCCTTTCCATATTGTGAACATTTTAGAGAACTGATGCTTTGTACCCACCCAAGGTGGAAAGTCCCAAACCATAATTACTTAACTAAAAAAGCTGTACCAGCCCTGCACACGTGTGTTGAGCAGAAGGTGGGCCAGTCTCTAAGCCTGTCTGGATCTGGGACACTTCATGTCAGCACTGATGTGTGGAGCTGTAACTATGGTCAAGGACAATATTTGTCCTTTACAGCCTGTTGGGTAATAGTGTTGAGCACGAATATTCGAAAAGCCATTTTTTTCTCGCGAATATCGCCACTTTGAGAATTCGGGAATATTTAGAATATAGTGTTATATATTTGTTATATTAAATATTTGTCATTTTTTTCCATCTGAAAAAATGATTCCTCCCTGCTTCTTGCTTGTGGGCCAATTAGTCATTGGCCCACAAGCAACTTAAGCAGACAGGAATCATGACTTCAGATGGAAAAAAAATTCAAATATTAATATATATATATATATATATATATATAGTATAGCACTATATTCAATATAGTGCTATATATTAGTTTTTTAGAATATTCGTAATTTTTTTTCATCTGAAGTGAACACTTCAGCTCCCCGATTCCGCCTCCATGGGAGGCCCGCGTCCTTCACCTTCTTTGAAGTCTATTGATTTATATAGAAGCATAATCAGTATACATAAGAAAGAAAAATAAAATTGAAAAATGACCAAAAATTTCAGTACATGCATAATACTTGATAAGAGTATGAGATATTCATGGAATAATAATGTATATGTCCTTTTAGAAGAGAATAGAGTGGAACAATGCATTTTATACAGAAAGCGCACTGAAATTGCATAAAAAACGCATGTGCATTTTTTTGGGATTAGATTCGTTTTTTGTTTATATGCATATGATTTCAAGTGGGAATCTCCAAATGGGACCATAATGATTGATATGTTAGTGAAACACTGGTTTGAAAGAATATAACAGTTATGGCGAACCTATGGCACGGGTGCCAGAGGCGGCACTCAGAGCCCTCTCTGTAGGCACCCGCACTGTGAAAAAAGTCAATGGTGTACCAATATGCCTTAGATTTTTTCTGCCATTCATCAGCGCAGGGCGCACTTTGAACAGCACAGGCAGCACACTGAATGTAGGCACGCTTTAATAGCTAAATGATAAAGTACATGGAATATATACTATATTGAACAAGAGTATTCAGGTTAAATTGCCGTGTTGGCAATAAATAAGTGGGTTTTGGGTTGCAGTTTGGGCACTCGACCTCTAAAAGGTTCAACATCACTGGAATATAACATATCAAGGGACCAAGGTTGGTTTGCCCAAAATGACCGTGATTAGGTAATGTCAAATTCGCAAGTACAAACATATTGGAGCACTCTATCTGTATATAAAGCTATTCTAATGTTCTGCCATACCATCCATTTTCTTCAGTCTCAGGAAACTTATACCAGCTTGAAAAATATAGCATAAACGACCCATGCCTGTATTTCACACGCTTTACGCGAATATTACATTGCCGATTTTCTCAATCAAGAATATAATCTTGAATTCTCGAATTTGCTAATATATGACGAATATTCTACAAAATATTCTCAAAATATTGTGAATTCGAATATTCCCCCTGCCGCTCATCACTACTTACAAAGAAATGTGCTTTGTGGCAAAGTAATTTGTCACCAAGAAAATTTTCTGTAAAATTTGGCAAAGCAGCCAAATCTAATTTTTCAATACTTCGTTCATCACTAATCATCATCAGTAGTTGCACCCTAAAGACGTCTGCAGAAGACCTCTGCTCCAAAATCTCAGTATTTGGTCAGCATTTGATCATTATTTGTAAGGCAAAAACATGAGTTTGTCCAAAACAATATTTGCACCAGTACTATGTTTTGGACCCACTCCTGCTTTTGGCTTTCAAATCATGATCAAATCCTGATGCTAAATACTGACCGTGTGATAGAGGTCTTATGGATGCTCAAACTAACAACATCACTGTTTTTTTTTCTTTTGTTATTTTCTGTTCTTCTGATAAATCAGAAAACTGGAAAAATAACACTAGTGACTGGTAGGGATGGCAGCAGCATGAAGAGTCACAATAGTGGCCCTGGAACGGAGCAGGGCAGCAATAGCAGTAGCAGTAACAGCACAAGATGGTGGCAGATCACAGTAGGAGCAGATGGCAGTAGAGGCAGCAAGCATGTGGCCTTAGACAGGTGGTAGCATTACAATAGTGACAAGAGCATATGGGAAAAAGTAATGGGAAATTTGTCATAATATGTGTGTGGCAGCACATTACAATGAGATCATTAGTGCCAGAATGATCTAGTCTGTTACATCAGGCACCACTGTCTCAAAATGCTGGTTTATCCATGCCTGATTTATCTTTATAAAGGTTAGTCTCAACATTTTGTGTTGAAAGGTGAGTTCTCTTTTGGGTAACTATACCACTAACCACACTAAACACGCTCTCTGAGACCACACTTCTGGCCGGGCAGGAAAGCTTGTCATTTACAGCCACAATTCAAGTTTGGCTGCCCAATAGTCCAGGGAATCTTGGGGTGACAGGGTACAGTCCAAGCATGCCACCACCTGATGTTTAAGGTTCAGCTTGATGTCCTGCTGTTGCTGGGTGGTTTCTTCAGTAGACGGGTGAAGAAAAGGGCTCATTAGGCACTCCAGACTTAAGTTTCTGCTCCCCCCCCCCCTCCAGCAATCATGGCAGTGGAGTGTGAGCTTAGAGAATCCCCCTGGTCATATCTTTGTGAGGATGGATGATGGTGCATGTAGGCAGTGACCAACTGACCACAAATGATGTTTCGATAGTAGATGAGTTTTTCAGCCCTCTCAGAAGGTGTAAAAAAAAAAGACCCACATTATCCCTCTGCCAAATGTTGATAATGTGGCTTTCACTACACAAGTAAAAAGGCATGCATCTGCCCATTTGCGCAAGGGACTCGGAAGGATTCCAGCTCCACTGCATACTGCCACGGTGTGTAGGGGTCATATGCGTCATCTTCGTCATCATCCTCTAGCTCCTCATGCTCCTCTTGCTACTTCTGTTCCTCTCTTGTAGCTTGGGCCGATAAACCTCCTCCTGTGCCAGTTCAGCCTCCACAGGGCTCAGGTGGCCATGAGATGTATGTGCCACATATTTTGTCCTCTCATCAGTCAGACTTATTAGCATCTCCTCCAGAACATGAAGGAGTGGAATGACATCATTCATCCTGTATTTATGGCTACTGACAAATAAAGTGGCCTCCTCAAATTGCCTGAGCAAACGTTAGGTGTCACACATGAGCTGGCACTGTCTAATGTCTAGGTTACACTGGGGTATAAACCTATTCATTTGCATCATCAAGAAATCGGTCATGGGTTTCCTCTGCTCATACAGTTGGCCCATCAGGTGGAGGGTGGAGTTTCAACGGATGGAAACGTTGCAAATGAGGAGATGTAGGGGAAAACCATTATGCCTTTATAGCTCAAGAATGGTGTGTTTTGCACAGTAAGAATGGCTGAGGTGCATAGACAGTTTCCTTGACATTTTCAAGACGCCTTTCAGTTCGGTGGAAAACTTCAGGAACTGGGTGACAACCAGATTGATGACATGCAGCATGCAAGGCGCATGGGTCAGCCCTCCCTTACACATCACAGACAAAATGTTCTTTCTGTTATTGGTGACCATGGTTTCTATCTTCAGTTAGTGAGGAGACAGCCTGGATCAAAAATCTTGATTGATGACACGGCACAGTTCCTCCCCAGTGTAACTCTGTTTGCCCTGGCTGAGCAGACGCAGAACCGTGTGATGACACTCTGCTTTGCATAGGTGGCATGCTAGAGGACTGCTGTGAACTGTGGAGGCTGAGGACAAGGTGGAAGATGAGGAGGAAGAGCAGGACATTGATTCAGAAATCCTACGATTACAATGCAGAGGTGGCATTGCCATCGCCTGGCCAAGTTGCTTGTGTGCCTTGGCCCGAAACACATTTACCCAGTAGTGATGAGCGGCAGGGGCCATATTCAAATTTGTGATATTTTGCTAATATTTTTTAGAATATTCGTCATATATTCGCAAATTCATATATTCATTATATATTAAAAAAAAATTACGTGAAAATCAGCAAGGAAATATGCAAATATTACGCAATCAATGCAGGCATGAGTCGAAAACAAATATATAGCACTATAGAATATAGTGCTATATATTTGTTTTTAGAATATTCGGCATTTTTTCCATCTGAACACATCTTTCTTGCTTGTGGGCCAATGAGTCATTGGCCCACAATCAACTTAAGCAGTGAGGAATCATGACTTCAGATGGAAAAAAATGACAAATATTCTAAAAAACTAATATATAGCACTATATTCAATATAGTGCCCAGCCACATCCACTGTGAAGGATCCCCGACGTCACAAAGTTAGAGCACTGTAATCTCGCATGCGCAGTTCGTTCCCTGAGGCTGATGCCAGCACAGGAAAGGAACACTATGCCAGCACTGACATGCGGCATACTCACGCATGCGCGAGATTACAGCGCTCTTTGTGATGTTGGGGAGCAAGGAGGAGATTCGGAGGATGCGGGCGGTGCTGGGCTTCTTCACAGTGGGCATGGCTGGGCACCAGATAAGTTAGTAACAGCCCCTTGGGCACCTTACTTGCCTCATTTACATATATATATAAAATCTTTTTTTTTTAAACACTGAAGGCACTGAGAGCTATGGGGAATGTATATTGCAGACGTGCTAGCGGCGATCTAGCAGTGCATGTCCGCAGCTCTATAGGCAAAATCCAGATGACAGAATCCCTTTAAGGACTCTATATTGACAGGGAGTGTACCACAGGATTGGCGCATAGCAAATGTGGCGCCAATATAAAAAAAAAGGTCCAAAAACAGAGCCCAGAAACTATAGGCCGGTAAGTTTAACATCTGTCGTGGGTAAACTGTTTGAGTATCTTGGAGTAAAACAAGCAAATAACTCCATAGGTTGAGCATGGCTTCATGAGGGATCGGTCATGTCAAACAAATTTAATCAGTTTCTATGAAGAGGTAAGTTCTAGACTTGACAGCGGCGAATCAATGGATGTCGTATATCTGGACTTCCTTCTCCAAAGCATTTGACACTGTACCACATAAAAGGTTAGTATATGTAATAGTAACATGAGAATGCTTGGACTGGGAGAAAATGTCTGTATGTTGGTAAGTAACTGGCTCAATGATAGAAAACAGAGAGTGGTTATTAACGGTACACACGCAGATTAGGTCACTGTCACAAGTGGGGTACCTCAGGGGTCAATATTGGACCCTATTCTCTTCAATATATTTATTAATGATCTTGTTGAAGGCTTGCGCAGTAAAATATCTATTTTTTCAAATGACACTAAACTGTGCAAAGTAATTAATATGGAAAAGAACAGTATATTTTTACAAAGGGATCTGGATAGATTGGAGGCTTGGGAAGAGAAGTGGCAGATGAGGTTTAACACTGTCAAATGTAAGGTTATGCACATGGGTAGGAATAATGCAAGTCACCCGTACATACTAAATGGTAAAATAGTGGGTAACACTGACATGGAATTGAAGGACCTATGAATTTTAATAAACAGAAAACTAATCTGCAAAAAACAGTGTCAGGCAGCTGCTGCCAAGGCCAACAAGATAATGGGTTGCATCAAAAGGGGCATAGATGCCCTTGATGAGAACATAGTCCTGCCATTTTACAAATCGCTAGTCAGACCACACATTGAGTATTGTGTACAGTTCTGGGCTCTTGTGAACAAGGCAGACATAGCAGAGCTGGAGAAGGTTCAGAGGAGGACAACTTAAGAAATAACTGGAATAGGTGGACTACAGTACCCTGAAAGATTATCAAAATTAGGGTTATTCCCTTTAGAAATAAGACGACGAAGGGGCAATCTAATAACTATGTATAAGTATATCAGGGGTCAGTACAGAGATCTCTCCCATCATCTATTTATCCCTAGGACTGTGACGAGGGGACATACTCTGAATCTGGAGGAAAGAAGGTTTGTACAGAAACATAGAAGAGGAGTCTTTACGGTAAGAGCAGTGAGACTATGGAACTCTCTGCCTGAGATGGTGGTGATGGGGAATTCACTAAAATAGGTCAACAGGGGCCTGGATGTATTTCTGGAGTGTAATAATATTACGGGCTATAACTACTAGAGATGGATTGTTGAGCCAGAGAGTTATTCTGATTGCCTGATTGGAGTCGGGAAGGAATTTTTTCCCCTAAAGTGAGGAAAATTAGCTTCTACCTCATTCTTTTTTTTTTTTTGGCTTCCTCTGGATGAACTTGCAGGATAACATTCTGAACTGGATGGACAGATTTCTTTTTTCAGCCTTATAAACTATGCTACTATGTTGCTTGGTAGTGTGAAAGCAAACCCTTCAAATCTTAGTCGGACAATACAGGCACAGACTGGCAGAGACACATTTTCCTTGTCCAAGATTTATGGCCAATTATACAGGCTTGCTTCAGCAACAAGTAAAAGTTCAAGAAAAAAAATGTCCTTAAAGTCAGATGTGACACAGGTTTCTCACACGATTTAGGCTACTTTCACATTTGCGTTCGGGGTTCCGCCTGTGAGTTCTGTTTGAAGGCTCTCACAAGCGGCCCCGAACGGATCCGTACAGCCCCAATGCATTCTGAGTGGATGCGGATCCGCTCAGAATGCATCAGTATGACTCCGTTTGGCCTCCGTTCCGCTCAGCAGGCAGACACTCGAACGCAGCTTGCAGCGTTTTCTTGTCCATCTGGCCGTATGGAACCAAACGGATCCGTCCAGACTTACAATGCAAGTCAATGGGGACGGATCCATTTGACGTTGACACAATATGGTGCAATTGCAAATGTATCCGTCCCCCATTGACTTTCAATGTAAAGTCAGGAGTCCATATTAATATACCATCGGATCGGAGTTTTCTCCAATCCGATGGTATATTTTAACTTGGGAACGCCTCTATATTAGAATATACCATCGGATTTGAGTTAGGTCATGAAAACTCAGATCCGACAGTATATTCTAACACAGAGGCCTTCCCATAGTGATGGGGACGCTTCAAGTTAGAATATACTGAGAACTGTGTACATAACTGCCCCCTGCTGCCTGGCAGCACCCGATCTCTTACAGGGGGCTGTGAGCCGCACAATTAACCCCTCAGGAGCCGCACCTGAGGGGTTAATTGTGCGGATCTCATCCCCCTGATCGAGTGCTGCCAGGCAGCAGGGGCCAGCCCCCCTCCCTCCCCAGTATTAAATTCATTGGTGGCCAGTGCGGACCCCCTCCCTCCCTCCCCAGTATTGAATTTATTGGTGGCCAGTGCGGCCCCCCTCCCTCCCTCCTCAGTATTAAATTAATTGGTGGCCAGTGCGGTCCCCCCCTCCCTCCCTCCCTCCCCAGTATTAAATTCATTGGTGGCCAGTGCGGCCCCCCTCCCTCCCTCCCCAGTATTACATTCATTGGTGGCCAGTGCGCCCCCCCTCCCCAGTATTAAATTCGTTGGTGGCCAGTGTGGCCCCCCTCCCTCACCAGTATTACCACACTGGCCACCAATGAATTTAAAACTGGGGAGGGAGGGGGGTCTGGCCCCCTGCTGCCTGGCAGCATCTGATCTCTTACAGGGGGCAATTATACGCACAATTAAGGGGTTAATTGTGCGGCTCACAGCCCCCTGTAAGAGATCGGGTGCTGCCAGGCAGCAGGGGGCAGTCATGTACACAGTTCTTTATATATTCTAACTTGAAACGATGTGAAAAGCTTCAGATACCAGACGGATCGGCACCGAACGCAAGTGTGAAAGTAGCCTTAGGCTCACTTGGTACTTCCACTTGGAACATTGGTCTTCTGAATGGGTCTTACTTTCAGACCAGCATACACACACTGCTCATTGGATATTTACCTTTTTTAATTAGTTTTGCACCTGGTTGAGGCAGGGAACACCCGGGATGGAGTATGGGAGTGATGAGTGACTTTCCCACCCAAGCTCTTCAGTCACTCTTAGGGCTGTTTCACACGAGCGGATGCCGTGCGTGACATCTGCTCTGTGAATGACAGGGTCTTGGCTGTCATTCACAGAGCGGATGTCACGCACGGCATCCGCTCGTGTGAAACAGCCCTTAACTGCTGGAGCCAAACTCCAGCTCTAACTGAGAGACTCAGTTACTTAACATCATTGGTCACAAAATATTTCTGGGACTTACTTCATGGAGACCAGAACCCTCAGTGATACATACTTGCCATCAATGAGCTTACCCCTAAAATATTTACAGTAGGCTCCTTTATTTTTCTTCAATGGAGTGTATCACTCTTCATCATAGAACACTTAGGCTCCCTATGCCTAACATTCCTACATTTGGAGCATACTTGTCTTGATTGCATACTACAGTTTCCGTATATATCACATTTCCATCAAGCTGTTGTTTAGCACTCAAGGGGCAGGTACAAAGTAGAATATTTACATTTGTGCCTGCGCTGTCGCTGTTACGTTTTCTCTATGTGCACTAAGGCAGATAGAGCCGCTGCTGAGTACCTGATTGGATGACGGCTGCTCCGATCCAAGGTAGTGTAGACGATAAGGGAATGAACAAACTAATGTTCGGTACCAGCGCTGGAATTAAATTTAGGTTAGTGATTTACCTTATACCTATGTGGGGTTTGATCCGTGGTTGTCTATCGACTGTCTGGTATGGCAACAGGATACGGTAACTTGCGCAGCGCTTCTTCAGAGGATTTCTTCCTGCTCAACCTCAGAGCGTGTACGCCGCCCCGGCCGGTGGCTGGCGCGCACGCGAGGGAGCTGTGATGGTGCAGGGTTCCGGGACGTGCGGCGTGACGTCACGACTGTCCTACGGGGTAAGCCAGAGACCAAAAGATCCTACGCGTTTCGAAACCTACGGGTTTCTTCGTCAGGGATAGTTGTTCTAACTGTGCTCTGGGTTTATGTAGGTGCCCGGTCCCTATGGCAGCTGCTCAAAGTTAATTCATCAAATCATCCTGATAAGATATTATATAAGATCCCAAATGGATAGAACGTGGCATCTACCTACTCAAAATAAACATCAATTGGATTGGATTTTAAAATGTAGATGTCTAGAATGCAAATAATTCCATCTCTCGGTTCAGACCGTTAGGTGCCAGAGAGTTCAATCTGAACATCCATTTACTTTCACATCTGGACAATTGTTTGATAACGTCTCCACCTCTCGGATTTTATTTTATTTTTTCAATACCCCCCAAAAAAGAACCGAAAAAACTGCCTGCGTGATATTGGGTATAGTGGCGGGACAGGGGGTGACTGTCATATTTTTTCTTTATGTTATTGAGATGTTCCCCCATCCTGGTTTTCAGTTCACGTTTGGTTCGACCCACATATATTTTTAAACATGGGCATTTAATGAAGTAGATCACGCATCGAGTATTACATGTAATATATTGATTGATTTTGTATTTGTGATGATTATCCCCTATTTCTGTTATGGGAAATTTGGTTATGCCTTGTTTAATTTTTTTACAGTTATTACATATTTTACATGGGAAGAAACCTTTGTGTGTCAGGTGATTTATTTTCTTGGTTTGGGGCAATCTCACAGTGGGCGCTACCATAGTGCACAAGCTTAGTGCTTTTCTGAAGATAAATGTGGGATTTTTTGGGATCCTATCACCTATTAGTTTGTCTTGTCACAACATTTCCCAATGTTTCTTAACGATTCTTTTAAGGATTATTGCCCCTTCATTATAACCAGTAATTATGGGGATCTTTATAGGGGCATCAGTACATTGGTTCGAAGTAGGTTGTTTTGGGTCCTGTACTTTGTTCTTCAATAATGTGTTGCGATCTACCCCTCTAATGTGTTTAATGGTAGGTTCCAAATCATCCATTTTGTATCCTTTTTCCATAAATTTGAAATTAAGATCTCTAGTTTCCTTGTCAAAGTGGCCAATATTTGTGCAATTCCTGCGTAACCTGATGTATTGGCTACGAGGAATATTCGTAAGCCACGTGGGTAGATGGCAACTTTTGAGGGGAATGAAACTGTTGCAGTCCGTGGGCTTACAGTAAGTTTTTGTGTGGATCTGCCCTTCCTCAATGAATATAGTTAGGTCTAAAAAGTTCACCTGCTCTTTACTATATATTGGTAAAAATTCTAGATAAAATTCATTTTTATTTAAATTAATAAAAAAATGGTTCAGATCCGATTCTTCGCCCTTCCAGATAAAAACAATATCATCGATAAAACGTCTCCATAGGACCAGATTCGCACCGAGTCTGCCTTCTGGGAAGATGGCGGTATCCTCCCAGTGGCCCATATATAAATTAGCGAAACTCGGCGCGAATCTGGTCCCCATCGCGGTACCCCACGTCTGCAAATAAAAATCCTGGTTGAATTTAAAATAATTATGTGTGAGGATAAAACTGATACAATCGCCAGTAAATTCTATTTGTTCCTTGTTATTTGCAGACGTGGGGTACCGCGATGGGGACCAGATTCGCGCCGAGTTTCGCTAATTTATATATGGGCCACTGGGAGGATACCGCCATCTTCCCAGAAGGCAGACTCGGTGCGAATCTGGTCCTATGGAGACGTTTTATCGATGATATTGTTTTTATCTGGAAGGGCGAGGAATCGGATCTGAACCATTTTTTTATTAATTTAAATAAAAATGAATTTTATCTAGAATTTTTACCAATATATAGTAAAGAGCAGGTGAACTTTTTAGACCTAACTATATTCATTGAGGAAGGGCAGATCCACACAAAAACTTACTGTAAGCCCACGGACTGCAACAGTTTCATTCCCCTCAAAAGTTGCCATCTACCCACGTGGCTTACGAATATTCCTCGTAGCCAATACATCAGGTTACGCAGGAATTGCACAAATATTGGCCACTTTGACAAGGAAACTAGAGATCTTAATATAAATTTATGGAAAAAGGATACAAAATGGATGATTTGGAACCTACCATTAAACACATTAGAGGGGTAGATCGCAACACATTATTGAAGAACAAAGTACAGGACCCAAAACAACCTACTTCGAACCAATGTACTGATGCCCCTATAAAGATCCCCATAATTACTGGTTATAATGAAGGGGCAATAATCCTTAAAAGAATCGTTAAGAAACATTGGGAAATGTTGCGACAAGACAAACTAATAGGTGATAGGATCCCAAAAAATCCCACATTTATCTTCAGAAAAGCACTAAGCTTGTGCACTATGGTAGCGCCCACTGTGAGATTGCCCCAAACCAAGAAAATAAATCACCTGACACACAAAGGTTTCTTCCCATGTAAAATATGTAATAACTGTAAAAAAATTAAACAAGGCATAACCAAATTTCCCATAACAGAAATAGGGGATAATCATCACAAATACAAAATCAATCAATATATTACATGTAATACTCGATGCGTGATCTACTTCATTAAATGCCCATGTTTAAAAATATATGTGGGTCGAACCAAACGTGAACTGAAAACCAGGATGGGGGAACATCTCAATAACATAAAGAAAAAATATGACGGTCACCCCCTGTCCCGCCACTATACCCAATATCACGCAGGCAGTTTTTTCGGTTCTTTTTTTGGGGGTATTGAAAAAATAAAATCAAATCCGAGAGGTGGAGACGTTATCAAACAATTGTCCAGATGTGAAAGTAAATGGATGTTCAGATTGAACTCTCTGGCACCTAACAGTCTGAACCGAGAGATGGAATTATTTGCATTCTAGACATCTACATTTTAAAATCCAATCCAATTGATGTTTATTTTGAGTAGGTAGATGCCACGTTCTATCCATTTGGGATCTTATATAATATCTTATCAGGATGATTTGATGAATTAACTTTGAGCAGCTGCCATAGGGACCGGGCACCTACATAAACCCAGAGCACAGTTAGAACAACTATCCCTGACGAAGAAACCCGTAGGTTTCGAAACGCGTAGGATCTTTTGGTCTCTGGCTTACCCTGTAGGACAGTCGTGACGTCACGCCGCACGTCCCGGAACCCTGCACCATCACAGCTCCCTCGCGTGCGCGCCAGCCACCGGCCGGGGCGGCATACACGCTCTGAGGTTGAGCAGGAAGAAATCCTCTGAAGAAGCGCTGCGCAAGTTACCGTATCCTGTTGCCATACCAGACAGTCGATAGACAACCACGGATCAAACCCCACATAGGTATAAGGTAAATCACTAACCTAAATTTAATTCCAGCGCTGGTACCGAACATTAGTTTGTTCATTCCCTTATCGCAGGCACAAAGTAGATTGAATACTGTATATGCTGGAGGTGACTGTGGCATTATAGAAGTGTCAGGTGTTGTAGAACCCTGAGACAACATTTGAGATCCTGGCTGAATTGTATTTGATAAGTTATTCTGCTTGCCTTCAGAGTACATTTCTGCTTTCTTCAGAATAGTAGCTGCATTCATAGTTGCCCATCTCCCATGTTCTGCCCTCATTAAATCCTGTATTGTTCTACTGGGATTCCAGGTCTGGGATCCTTGTCCTGATTTAGTGAAAACGTTTTGCTAGCAACTGTCAAATATACTGATCTCCCTTTTCAGTTAATCTGCTATGTAGATTTCAAATCCCCTAAATAAAACATTAAAATCAGTTTCTTTATGTCCTATTCTAAATCACCGTATCAAATGTCACTATCAGGTTGTTCTAATGCCACCACAAGCCTTCCTTCTACTCTGATACTGTTGGTAACACAAGTAAAGGCACACAAAAAGAAATAGCAGAGCTCCTAGTGCAATGGCTCCTCACACATGTGTTCCTGAATCTTCATCTGTCAAAGAACAGGCACTATTGTGTTCTTTATGGTAAATCCAGGGAGGAATATAGGCTTTAGTATTTACTATCTCCTTCCACTCTTTATTTATTGCATTTGGACAAGGAAAAGTATGAAAAGAAAAATGGCTATAGGTCCTATCTTCCCAAGTATGTCAGGATACAGGGGTTGAATGTACTTCACCCACTTTACAATCCGATACTGAACTTGTCATTTGATATTGCCTCAATCAATTGTCCTACTGGGTACCCCTTTTTCTGGTTTCTGTATACTTTGTAGGCTACCAAGATATTAAAGAGGAGCTCGAGCAAAATAGTTAGAACAAATCCTTCTATACAATACACATTGGAATGAGTATAGTGTTGAGAGAAGCATTCAATGCAGAATTCAGTCTGAAGCTTAGGAAAACTTTGATTTGCAATGAATCAGAATTTCCTCTCGCTTTGTGGTAGCGAATCAGTTTTTCCTAAAATGGCGTCTGCATGTGTTACAAACTGAAAGTAAGATGCCTGAGAATGGGAGATCACCCAGCCACCATTGTCCTGTGAGCTGAGCATAGGGAGGGATATGGCAAGCACTCATGAACTAGGGACAGTGTTGCTGAAAATGATTAATAGAAGAATATTGGAGAAGGGAGAGTGCAGGAAGACTAAGTGTTACAATCCCCCTCCCAGACAAATAATGCATTGACTCTAAGGTGCCAGACATATAAATTACGAATTCCCAAACACTCAAAGTGTCCAAGTCAGCTTGAAGTTTATGGACAGCTTATCATCTAATTTTCTGGATACTTGGAGCATTCTCGTTTTTGGTCATATTTCTTCGGATCTGCATTGAATCTAAATCAAATTTCAAGGATTCATTCATAATAACTAAGGAATTACTTTGCAGTTTGGATAGTTTAGACTTTATGTGAGAGGCGGCATAGGCATGCCATCCACTATAAGTGGTAGCAAACAAAGTGAAAAAGGAAAATGGGATAGGAGACTCAACTTCTTGTTATAGATGGTTAGGAGAATGCACAAAAAATGGCTATTTTTTTATATTTTATTACCACTGGAACCAAGATATCCAGTCAGTACACTGTCCTAAAGCATTTTTACCAATGTTATGACATCTATGATTTATGTGTTTTCTAACACATCTTATTCCCAACCAAATCTGACAGATCCTTTTAACATATATTGAGATTGATAGTTTTGGTGGCAAGAATAACATTGCACACTGCATTATTTACAATATAAAATATACCAGTTTGGTGGGTGATAATTTTCTTGTCTTCCTGCTATAAAATGTTATATCAACAGTAAACTAAGTTTTGTGACCCTGCTGCACCTACTTGATAATGGACATTTGTGAAGTATAGCACTTCTTTAAACATTCTATTGTTTTCTAGAGTACACCAAAAATAAGAAATATATTTAGTCAAAAATAATTTCCTAATATACAAAACTACACTGAAATGTCTTCAAAAAGCAATAACCTCTTCTCTGATGTTTAAGGTTTATGGGAAAGATATGAGCAGCAATATGTTCTTGCTCTGTCTTCATAAAACATTTGAAGACTTTTTTTTTCTCAGGTGTCAGAGTTAGTGTATTTCCAAAGCAAATCCCACTGGTAATTTATATAGCCTCGACTGAAAACGAGATGGTTACCTTGATGCAAAAATGCAGTAAAACTTTTATAAATGGGGATTCAGCGATATCCTTCATGTTTCTCTAGGATATGAACATCTCTTCTATTTTGATAGATATTAGTTGTCACGCGAAAACTCTGCTCTTCAATTTTCATGTGTATTTTAATAGCCACCATAGGGATTTCCGTTCATCTCAATTTGGCACTGACTTCATTTATTCCTCTTGCATGTTTTGTCCTTTTTGTAGCACGGATAAGTTTGGCTTTGATTTATGGCATTATTGTTCTAGCTTTGCACTAAAAACTACCAGCATAGTATAGCAGTTGATAGTTTAAGCATATGATTACATGGTCTTGTGTGTTGAACTTGGTTTGGAGGTTTAGATGTAGGATCGGTGAATACAAACATGTATGTACCTATCAGAATGGTTAGTATATATTGATTAAAGAGGGGGATTACTTGATTTCTCAATATATTTAATAGTGGACAGAGTGTTTTGGATAATGCATAATATTATTTGTACTGTATAATAAGCAGGTGAATATTGGTATTATGTGCTGTGTAAGGCAGATGTGTGACAAGTATTCTATCTCATATACTTTATGGCTGTTAAGGGAGGTCATTTGTGCTGTAAATCAATTTATTGTTTAAGTAAAAAAAAAAATCTAAAGAAAACTATACATAGAGTCAGCTTATTAGACCAGTAGAGCTCAGAGATAATGATATGGATGTAGTATGATGGAGCATTTGGATTGTTCTTCATCTCATGTCATTTGGAAACAGGCTCAGTTTTACTACCTTACTATTCTTGAAGGTATTGTCTCTCTGGAGAACGCTTGCTTGTTAAAAAAAGGCCCACTGACAATAGACAGATCATAAAATGTCTCCTGAAGCAATCTGCTGTCATTTGTGACATCTGTCGCCAAGTGTTCAATTTTGCCTCAATGTTTCTGTTTCTTGCAAAACCGGATGACCACAAATAAGTCTGGCATTATAACTCTCACAGGGGTTGACACTCATTTGTTTTTTAAAGTGGTCTCACTCATAGCAGGCATGCTGATCAGCATCTTGAGTACCTAGGCCTTTTCTTAGGCCAGTAACATCACCAAACATTGGCTACGTGGCATAGGATAAACAGACAGCACCTTTAAATCACTTAAGCACTTTCACACTCGTGTTTTGGCTTTCCATTTGCGAGATCCGTTCAGGGCTCTCACAAGCGGTCAAAAACAGATCAGTTTTGTCCTAATGCATTCTGAATAGAAAAGAATCCGCTCAGAATGCATCAGTTCAGTCTCCTTTCCGTTTTGGAGACCGAAACCAAAAACGCTGTTTGCAGCGTTTTGATGTCCGTCTGATGAAACTGAGCCAAACGGATCCGTCCTGACACACAATGTAAGTCAATGGGGACGGATCAATTTTCACTGACAGAATCTGGCACAATAGAAAACAGATCCATCCTTCATTGACTTTCAATGGTGTTCAAGACGGAGCCGTCTTGGCTATAGAAGACATAATACAACCGGATCCGTCTTAGCTATGTTAGGCCTCTTTCACACTTGCGTTGTCAGGATCCGGCGTGTACTCCACTTCCCGGAATTACACGCCGTATCCTGAAAAACGCAAGTGTACTGAAAGCATTCAGTATGCTTTCAGTGTTACTATGGCAGCCAGGACGCTATTAGAGTCCTGGTTGCCATAGTAGGAGCGGGGAGTGGGGGAGCGGTATACTTACAGTCCGCGCGGCTCCTGGGGCGCTCCAGTGTGACGTCAGAGCGTCAGAGCGCCCCATGCGATCACGTCATCCATGCGCGTGGGGCGCCCTGACATCACTCTGGAGCGCCCCGGGAGCCGCACGGACGGTAAGTATGCTGCTCCCCACTACACTTTACCATGGCTGCCAGGACTTTAGCGTCCTGGCAGCCATGGTAACCACTCTAAAAAAGCTAAACGTCGGATCCGGCAATGCGCCGAAACGACGTTTAGCTTAAGGCCGGATCCGGATCAATGCTGTTCAATGGGCATTAATTCCGGATCCGGCCTTGCGGCAAGTCTTCTGGATTTTTGGCCGGAGCAAAAAGCGCAGCATGCTGCAGTATTTTCTCCGGCCAAAAAACGTTCCATTCCGGAACTGAAGACATCCTGATGCATCCTGAACGGATTTCACTCCATTCAGAATGCATTAGGATAATCCTGATCAGGATTCTTCCGGCATAGAGCCCCAACGACGGAACTCTATGCCGGAAGACAATAACGCAGGTGTGAAAGAGCCCTTAAAGATAATATCCATTCTGAACGAATGCAGACGGTTGTATTATTTGAACAGATCCATCCATGACAGATCCGCACAAAATGCGAGTGTGAAAGTAGCCTAATTTTACTATTATATTTTGCATGGTAATTAATAGGTTAACTGTACCCTGAATACACAAGGCATCCCTGGAAGATTCTTTCAGCAGCTCATGAATGTGGAAATCTTGTCCTGATTGCATGAAGAGGCTTTCTGGTGGAAATCTAATCTATAAATAGTATCTGATTTTTCTCAGAAGTATCCAGTTACTCGAGGATGACCAAGAGCCTAGCCCTCCCTCCCAAAATTTGAATCCACTTCACAATCAATGCCATACATGGCGCTGGTTGGGTCCTTAAGGATTGTGCCCGCTCATGCCAGGTTTCTGTTGTTTTAAACAGTAGACACCCAGGGCTAATGCCTGTGATTGGAGATAATACTGATCTCAAAAATGTATCCACTCACGTCATGGTTAATTGTGACTATGGCAGCTAAGGTGGCTTTGCCCCGGGAGAGTAGCTCTCAAAACAGCCTATCCACGTAGAGATCAGGGAAGCGTTTATTGGTGGTGTTGACAGTACTCCATATGAAAATATTGAATCTTCCATAGGCTGCATTCTTAGAATCTGATGATTGCATGTTACAGTAATGTGCTGTAGGGGGGCTTAAAAAAAAAGGTTTCAAAAATATAAAAATTTAAATTACATTTCTCCATTTTAAAATGAAAAAAAATAATAATAATAATAATGATCATTGCACCTCTGCATACTAAAATGCTTGTAGTATTAAATGCATTTATTCAGTGAACGCCATAAATGTTGTAAAACCCCAAAATGGCTGATTCACTGCATTTGTTATGCTTTTGTTATCGCTTCAACTCTCAAAACAATTGAATGAAAAGTGAAACACACTCCAAAATGATATCAATAAAAAGTACAGATCACTGTACAAAAAATGAGCCCTCGTGCAGCTTCTTTTCCATGAGTATTAAAACACAAGAAAAACTGTAAAGTCTTCATTCATGTATGCAGTACAGCCTTCTAGTACAGAGTGTCAGGAATCGGCAGAAAAAAAATTGCTGTGTACCATATCTCCGCAGGATCCCATTACAGCTAATGAGGCCAGCTGGCATTCCGATACCGTCTCTGCCGGAACAGCCTGCTGGACCTCTTAGGGCCCTTGCAGACGAGCGTTGGTCATGCTGCGAGTCCGCTAGGCAGCACCCGGCCTAAACTCCCAGCTTTGCCGGGGGCCACATAGCATTATATTGATTTATGATGCTATGTAACCCTTACAGTTCTGGAATGTATTGGATAACACTGACATAATGCTGCCAGTAAGGGTTACATAGCATCATAAATCAATCTAATACTTTGTGACCACACCACTTCCCGGCAGCAGGGGGGAGTTCAGGCCGGGAGCTGCGCTACGGACTAACGCTCGTCTGCAAGGGCCCTTACTGCATATGTGAAACTAGACTAAATGTGGTATTGCTGCAACTGTGCAGACCCGCAGAATGAAGCTGACATAGTTTTACTGAATAGGGAAACACCATACAAACAAAACTCCTAAAACTGTGACAGAATTGCATTTTTTTCCTATTTCACCCCATTTGGATTTTTTTGTTCCACCTTCCTACTACATTGTATGCAATAGTAAATTGGTCCATTAGAAAGAAATACCTGTCCTGCAAAATACTACAAGCTACGTGAACTAAAAAATAAAACAGTTATGGCTTCTGGAAGGCAGGAATTAAAAAATGTAAACACCAAAAAACAAAAAGAATATAACTGAAAGGGTTAATGGCTGGGTGGATTTAAGTATTTACTAATAAATTTACTTTTTTTTTATTATTTATGGTGATAGGAGCTTGAGATATTGTGTCTGAGATTACAATTATTATTGATCATTTGTATAATTTGTTAAAGGGGTTGTCCGGGTTCAGAGCTGAACCGGACATACCCTTATTTTCACCCAGGCAGGCCCCCTGATGTTGGCATTGGAGCACCTCATGCTCCGATGCGCTCCCTTGCCTTGCGCTAAATCGCGCAGGGCACGGGCTCTTTTGCTTTCAATAACACACTGCAGGGCGGAAACTTCCACCCGGCAGTGTATTTGGTCACATCACCGGCTCTGATGGGCGTGCTTTAGTGCTTCCCTAGCCGTTTTACTGGCTAGGGCAGCGCTAAATCCTGCCCATCGGTGCCGGTGACGTCACTGGGGTTCCTGGCAGCCCCATGGAGAGCCCCGGTACATCACAGGATCGCCAAAAAATGCCTTTGCCCTGCGTGATTTAGCGCAGGGCAAAGGAGAGCATCGGAGCATGAACTGCTCCGATGCTCAAGTCAAGGGGCTGCCTGGGTGAAAATGGAGGGATGTTCGGGTTCAACCCCTTTAACTGTTAAAGCACAAGAGATTTGTGTATATTTTATTTACTGAATTTATGGTTAATATTAATATAGCATATAATACCATAAAGTATTCTACAATGAACACAGGGGACAGAACTCTGAACTGTATGTAGGGCTGTTGATAATAGCATTTGAAAATGGTGAGGAGAAGATTCTATTTCATATTCACTGTATATGTGAATAATCATGTAATAACTAATACACTCTCCTGAAAAGAATGGGTTCAGAATTTCTAGCTTACCAATTTAAGTGATCTAGAGGAACATTGGTTCCCCATAAAGTACATAAAAATACTATTGGGTATAATATGAAAGAGTAGTGGTAAAAGTTGACCTGAGCTTGTGTAGGCTTCAGGACAATTTGTCAACCTTGCTATAGTTTTAAGAATGTCTTCTCCTACCATTGTTTGCAAGACAGAACAATGGCCGATAGAAGTTATAGAATGCAAATATTCCATTTTGTGTGTCGCATAGGTTTGTGTTTAATAGACATGGCCCCTGAAAGAAATAGCAATGTGCATTATGAAGATATCTATGTGTTTTCTCAGACTTTCACATTATAATAATGAACAATTTACATACCAGAAGAGTGAATACAGAGGCAGTAATGTCCCTTTTCATATACCGTACAATAAATGTATTGTGCAAACAGCAAGCTAGATGACAACTCATACACAATGTTCTGCTTCTGTTGAATGGGAAAGCTCTGAATGCCATAACCATGTCCAGTGATGATAACTGTTAAATATTTAAAGTATTGAAATGAAACATAATGTAGGCAACAGCAAAATCATTTATTAGGCTTTAAACATAATAATAGTTCAATACACAATGCTGATACACACAACAATACAGGAAAAACAAAATGAGTGCAGTAAATTAAAAAGTAGAACTTACTTGTTGAGCTGTTGTGGTATCAGCTAAAGTTTAACACTGTCTGAATTTTGGTTCAAATATTCAATGCATTTTTAAGGCATATGCTTAATATGTGAAATTTTACATTATACAGCGCAATTGTTTGTGATAGTATGGATTTAAATTAATTGAGCTTATTATTGCACTTACGTTACCACGCTTAGGGTGTCCGTACATGGTGCTGCTGGCAGAATGATCCACATGTGGATTAATGTTAATTAGAAACAATAGCAATTACACCTAAAGCCTGTAATAAGCAGCACAAGCAGGTGTGGGATTGGAAAGGTTCTCCGGATCCAATCGTTAAAATTTCAACCAAATCACTGAACCTTGTGCTGGCCGATTCCTGATCTGCTGCTCTGTGCTGCTGTCAGTCTGAGTAAGCACTGAGCCCCTATAGGGGGCATTATACTACGTGTTGGGCTACTATAGTGGACATTATTGGGGGCACTTTAGGGGAAATAATTTATACTAACGGGAGCATTATTATTACTGTGGGTACTATGGGGCCATTATTATAGGAAGCAATATCTAAGGCACTACTACTAAGGGGGCACTCTAGCAGAGCATTGTCAGTATTAAATGCGGTATAGGTGGCACTGTTAATAATGAGAGCACTCTTGAAGATAATTATTACATTCGGAGGGGCTTTTGGGTTTGCTATTATTACGGGGGGGACTATATGTATAGCACTATTATTTCTACAGTATTGTATTTGGGGGCATAGAGAAACACAATGTGCAGAATATTGGGGGTAGATGTAGAATAGGGGAACCAGGAGGGGGTAAAAATCAAGAAACTAAGATGTCTGTGTTGTAAACTCTGTAGAGACGAGATGCGCTTGAAAGAAGTAATCATAGTAGTCTGGTCTAAATGGAGAAGATGAGGAAAGAGAATGTGTATAATTAGAGGAAACATCACTGAATATAATAGGTATGTGGTGCTGCATTCTCTTGTATGTTTGGTAGCGCTGAATATAACGTCTATCCAAACGTTTTTAGTGGACATAACTACTGTGTCAGGGTCATATTAAAGAAATATCCACGTGAAAAGAAAAAATGCTCTAGCACCAGTTGTAGAGGTTTTTTCGGTCCTGATCTTTATTCACCAGATTTGTTCAGAATATATAAAGAATACAGTGGCACTAATTCCCACTCTTCCCCAGTTGATTTACACGTTTCGAACACTTATGTTCTTAGTCATAATCAAAGGTGTATGACCTGCCATGATATGAAGTTATAAAATGCAAAGTTGTTTTGTTCAATATAAAGGAAATCTATGGTATTCAACATTAATAATAGCGGAAAACTTTATTTTTAGTGTTCCATTGCAGGTAATAGAGACAGGAGGCAGACACATTAAGATTGGCCAGTGACTGCCTATATCCATGCATTTGTCTCCCTTGTACTACCTGCTGAGAAGTTTTTAAAAATTTGATTTGGCGAATTTGCTGACCTTCAACACGAAATTTGATTTGAGTCCTCCCAGTGTAAAGGCTTGGAAGTTAACCCTTTTTCGACCACCGACAGTATATTAAGTTTTAAAGAGCAGACACCTAGCACTAATGTTTGCAAATGGCAGTATTGGCAATCGTAAACTTTTAACACTTCAGATGCCATTACCCAATATCAGCAAAAGCCTGTTTGGTCACCATCTTATATGGTAGCTAGTTTTCAGGCTCCTATTGCTTATGGCAATAATACAGCGACCATGTTTGATCCATCCACCATGTTCAGCCCATCTAGTTTTAACCCTATTACATTTTGAAAGCAAAATACTATTAGATTCATTGTATGGAGGGATCCTGGACCTTATGGACCTTATTTAACATAGGTTAAAATTTCATTGCACTGCACAGTGACATAGAATTTGTTTCAAATTTGTTGTGGCTGTCAGAGTGATGGAGAATAAAACTTTCGCTAACAGAACATGCTAGCTAGGAATTATGAATTTGGGTCCAGTTGGCGGAGTGATTTGTTTGGTAATACTGTCATAATTCCGACCATAAACAATTGCAATAACAAAGCAGATTTTGCTAAAAGAAAGTTATAGCTACAATGAATGTGGGTCGAGTTGGAGTCATTTGTGTGGTTCATTCCAATAACCAACAAGACTCCTCCATGCTACGCAGTTATTTGACCCCAGGCAGTCAAATCCAGCAGCCATGTTTGGGAACGAGCCACCCTAGCATCGCAGGTGATGCTAGGGAGGCTCACCACCATTGTGGCCTGCTATTGGCTGCGCCCTCCCTTCACTCATCACCGGATGTTTTGATCCGCGTGATGGGGAGATACAGCGGCGGCCATGCAGGGATCAGGAGTGACGAGGGTGCTGGAGAGCGGGGTAAAAAAAAATGTATATGAGGGGCTCTGGCATTGGGGTGGTCATTATAGGGGTTGGATAACCCCTTTAATGTTGCAGTTTAGTTTGGTACTTAAAGGGGTTCTGCACTTTGTTTAAACTGATGATCTATCCTCTGGATAGATCATCAGCATCTGATCGGCGGGGGTCTGACACCTGGGACCACTGCTGATCAGTAGTTTAAGAAGGCGGGGGTCCCGGGTGTAGGACCCCCACCGGTCAGATGCTGATGATCCATCCAGAGGATAGATCATCAGTTTAAACAAAGTGCAGAACCACTTTAACCACCTCCGGACCGCCTAACGCAGATGTGCGGTCCGGAGGTGGCAGCGCTGCGCAGAGTCATGCATATACGCGTCATCTCGCTAGACGCGAGATGACGCGAATATGCGCGCGTGCATGCGCAGTTCGCGCCGGCATTTCGCACAGGAGTATTTCGTCAGCAACCTGCCAGCCGTGATCATTGGCTGGCAGGTTGCTGATTTTTAAAAAATCCAATCAAAGTGCCAGATAGCAGATCATATTTGTAAATATGATCTGTTATATGGCTGCCTGCTCCTCTGCTGGTTCTTTTCGTCGGTTGGATCCAGCAGAGGAGCAGGCTTCACAGTGAGTACACCAAACATCACACTTTAGCCCCAGATCACCCCCCTTCACCCCAATTAACCCTTTGATCACCCCTTTGATCGCCCCTGTCAATCACAAGTGAAAAGAAAAAAGTGATCAGTGCAAACTGTCACTTTTTTTTTTCACTGGTATTGACCGTTAGGTTTCAGTATAGTTTAGGCCCCTTGGTTAGGTAGTTTAGGGATCGGTTAGCGCCCAGCCCACCGCACCGCAGTCCGTTATTCGCTGATTAGCATATCGCTAATCAGCATTTGTACTTTTATAGTATCTGGAAGTGATCAAAACTGATCACGGTCAGATCTATAATAGTACTAGTGTCACTTTAGTTCTCCCTCCACCCAAAACGCAGTGTTTGCCCGATCAGGCCTGATCGCTCGCCCACACGTGCGTTCGCCCACACCCGCCCCACCGCAGTGACAAAAACAAAATTTTTTTTTGATTGCTACACATTCAATTTACACGCACTGCGGCGATAAAAAAATCAGTTTTGATATTTTTTATCAACCGCAGCGGCCTCCGGTACTTCGCTAGGCTCCCCTTTGTAAGACAGACTTGCTTTTTTTTTCTTGGGTAGTCTCAGGGAATACCCCTAAATTTAGTTGCCCACATGTCTAACAGGGGGTATTCTTCTGAAGAGGCCTACAGGCTTCTGACCCAGTCGGATGAGGAGTGGGAACCCTCATCTGATGAATCCAGCGGGTCAGAATACGAACCTGTAGAAAGCAGTGGCTCTCTGACCCAAAGTTCGGACGAGGAGGCTGAGGTCCCTGATAGAACCAGGCGTACCCGGCCCCGTGTCGCTAGACCGCAGGTTGCGCAGGATCCGCTTCAAGAGCAGCAGAGTGGGGCTGGTGCTGTCGGATTACGTGGTGAGGCATACACCAGCAGCCCAGCCCTTCCTGGACCTAGTACCAGCACTGCCGTACAACCTGGTGAAGTAGCGAGCACCAGAAGGGCAGTTGAAGCTGGTACGGTGGCACGTGCAGTAGTGACCCCGTCGCAGCCACCGCAAAGACGTGCCCGTAGAGCCCCTAGAATCCCAGAGGTGCTGGCAAACCCTGATTGGCAGTCCCCAACTTCAGCCGCACCTGTAGTTTTCCCTTTCACCGCCCAGTCTGGAGTTCGGGTTGAGACAGCTCAGATCGGTTCGGCCCTGGGATTTTTTGAGCTGTTCTTGACTGCGGAGCTTTTAGACTTAGTTGTGGCAGAAACAAATCGGTATGCCACACAATTTATAACCGCTAACCCGGGAAGCTATTATGCCCAGCCTTTCCGGTGGAAACCAGTCCAAGTTTCCGAAATTAAAACTTTTCTGGGCCTCCTCCTCAACATGGGCCTGACATAAAAGCATGAATTGCGGTCATATTGGTCCACGAACCCGATTCATCACATGCCCATGTTCTCTGCTGCTATGTCCAGGACATGATTTGAGGTCATCCTGCGTTTCCTGCACTTTAGTGACAACACCGCCTCCCGTCCCAGGGGCCACCCTGCTTTTGACCGGCTCCACAAAATTCGGCCCCTCATAGACCATTTCAACCTGAAATTTGCAGATATTTATACCCCAGAGCAAAACATCTGCATAGACGAGTCCCTAATACATTTTACCGGGCGCCTTGGCTTCAAACAATACATCCCAAGCAAGCGCGCCCGGTATGGGGTCAAATTGTATAAGCTCTGTGAAAGGGCCACAGGCTATACCCACAAATTTCGTGTCTATGAGGGAAAAGATCAGACCCTGGAGCCGGTCGGTTGCCCTGACTACCTGGGGAGCAGTGGGAAGACAGTTTGGGACTTGGTGTCACCCTTATTCGGCAAGGGGTACCATCTTTATGTGGACAATTTTTACACAAGTGTGGCCCTCTTTAGGCATTTGTTTCTAGAACGGATTGGCGCCTGTGGTACCTCGCGAACTAGTCGCGCGGGCTTCCCCCAACGGCTTGTTAGCACCCGTCTTGCAAGGGGGCAGAGGGCCGCACTGTGTAACGAAGAACTGCTCGCGGTGAAATGGAGAGACAAGCGTGACGTTTACATGCTCTCCTCCATTCACGCAGACACGACAATACAAATTGAGCGAGCAACCCGTGTCATTGAAAAGCCCCTCTCAGTCCACGACTATAACCTCCACATGGGAGGGGTGGACTTCAATGACCAGATGTTGTCTCCGTATTTAGTTTCCCGCAGAACCAGACGCTGGTATAAGAAGGTGTCTGTATATTTAATTCAATTGGCTCTGTACAATAGTTTTGTTCTCTACAGTAGGGCTGGGAGAACTGGATCCTTCCTCAAATTTCAGGAAGAGATCATCGAGAACCTCCTGTACCCAGGAGGTTCCGTGGCCCCATCCACCAGTGTAGTTAGCCGTCTACACGAGCGACATTTCCCCAATGTCGTTCCTGCTACCTCAACCCAACCGTCACCCCGAAAAAGATGTCGTGTCTGTAGCAGGAGTGGAATAAGGCGTGACACCCGCTATTTCTGTCCTGACTGTCCTGACCACCCTGCCCTATGCTTTGGAGAGTGTTTCCGGAAGTACCACTCACAGGTACACTATTAGCATAGGGATCATCTCACCAGGATAGGCACACAGGGCTATTAGGGCCCATTCACTCACTCACTGCTGCTGCAAACGTCTCCTTTCACATGGGACAAAGTGCATAACGCACTTCGCCACATCTTTGGGCGATTTGCGCTTTGCACATTGACCCATGGGGAAGGAGAGGTTTGTTCTATAAAGGTAAAAAAACAAAAACAAAAAAACACACCAGTAAGCAAACACGTTAATGTTCAGTTCAAAAAGTTACATGTTCTGTTGCAAAGTTAATAAAATTATTGCGTTGCGGCCTGGTTTTTTCTTTTTTTTTTTTTTTGTCTTTTTACCTTCCAGGTGGACCAACCGATCTACTAGCTGCAGCACCGATGTGCATTCTGACAGAAGCATTGCGCTGCTGTCAGATTACATGCAAGTCGGTGTATGCGGCGCTGCAAGACGGGATTTTCTCCTCTGCAGTGACAGATACGTTTGCCGAGGCATACGAGCTGAGGAGGAGGCGGCGTTCCTATGCTTTGGCAAACACTTTGTATATATATATAAAAATAAAAAAAATCCCGGCAATGATTTATTCATCCACATCGATTGATGCGAATGGAGAAATCTGGTTTGCCAGGGCATACGAGCTAAGTGGGTATGGATGTAGGGCGGAGCTCCTATGTCCTGGCAGACGCCTTTCCCCTCCATTTTTTTTTTTTTGGCAGAGATTTTTTCATCCACATTGATCAATGCGAATAAAGAAATCTGTGCCGTTCATTTTTTTCTTTCAGCCCAGAGGCTGAACGGAAAAAAAAATCTCATTACCTGTATGCTCAATATAAGGAGAATAGCAGAAACTCCTAATGCTGGCCATACATGTAATGATTGCGGAGACCCTCAAATGCCAGGGCAGTACAAACACCCCACAACTGACCCCATTTTGGAAAGAAGACACCCCAAGGTATTTGCTGAGGGGCATATTGAGTCCATGAAAGATTGAAATTTTTGTCCTAAGTTAGTGGAAAGTGAGACTTTGTGAGAAAAAAAACCAAAAAAAAAACAATTTCCGCTAACTTTTGCGGAAATTTTTTTTTTCTATGAACTTGCCAGGCCCCTCATTGGATACCTTGGGGTGTCTTCTTTCCAAAGTGGGGTCACATGTGGGGTATTTATACTGCCCTGGCTTTTTAGAGGCCCTAAAGCGTGAGAAGAAGTCTGGGATCCAAATGTCTAAAAATGCCCTCCTAAAAGGAATTTGGGCACCTTTGCGCATCTAGGCTGCAAAAAAGTGTGACACATCTGGTATCGCCGTACTCAGGAGAAGTTGGGGAATGTGTTTTGGGGTGTCATTTTACATATACCCATGCTGGGTGAGATAAATATCTTGGTCAAATGCCAACTTTGTATAAAAAAATGGGAAAAGTTGTCTTTTGCCAAGATATTTCTCTCACCCAGCATGGGTATATGTAAAATGGCACCCCAAAACGCATTCCCCAACTTCTCCTGAGTACGGCGATACCAGATGTGTGACACTTTTTTGCTGCCAAGGTGGGCAAAGGGGCCCACATTCCAAAGTGCACCTTTCGGATTTTGCAGGCCATTTTTTTTTACACATTTTGATTGCAAAGTACTTCTCACACATATGGGCCCCTAAATTGCCAGGGCAGTATAACTACCCCACAAATGACCCCATTTTGGAAAGAAGACACCCCAAGGTATTCCATGAGGGGCACGGCGAGTTCCTAGAATTTTTTATTTTTTGTTGCAAGTTAGTGGAATATGAGACTTTGTAAGGAAAAAAGAGAAAAAAAAGAAAATCATCATTTTCCGCTAACTTGTGACAAAAAAAAAAAAATTCGAGGAACTCGCAGTGCCCCTCACGGAATACCTTGGGGTGTCTTCTTTCCAAAATGGGGTCACTTGTGGCGTAGTTATACTGCCCTGGCAATTTAGGGGCCCATATGTGTGAGAAGTACCTTGCAATCAAAATGTGTAAAAAATGGCCTGCGAAACCCGAAAGGTGCACTTTGGAATATGTGCCCCTTTGCCCACCTTGGCAGCAAAAAAGTGTGACACATCTGGTATCGCCGTACTCAGGAGAAGTTGGGGAATGTGTTTTGGGGTGTCATTTTACATATACCTATGCTGGGTGAGAAAAATATCTTGGTCAAATGCCAACTTTGTATAAAAAAATGGGAAAAGTTGTCTTTTGCCAAGATATTTTTCTCACCCAGCATGGGTATATGTAAAATGACACCCCAAAACACATTCCCCAACTTCTCCTGAGTACGGCGATACCAGATGTGTCACACTTTTTTGATGCCAAGGTGGGCAAAGGGACCCATATTCCAAAGTGCACCTTTTGGATTTCACCGGCCACTTTTTACACATTTTGATTGCAAAGTACTTCTCACACATTTGGACCCCTAAACTGCCAGGGCAGTATAACTACGCCACAAGTGACCCCATTTTGGAAAGAAGACACCCCAACGTATTCTGTGACGGGCATGGCGAGTTCCTAGAATTTTTTATTTTTTGTCGCAAGTTAGTGGAATATGAGACTTTGTAAGGAAAAAAGAGAAAAAAAAATAAATCATCATTTTCCGCTAACTTGTGACAAAAAAAAAAAAATTCTAGGAACTCGCAGTGCCCCTCACGGAATACCTTGGGGTGTCTTCTTTCCAAAATGGGGTCACTTGTGGCGTAGTTATACTGCCCTGGCAATTTAGGGGCCCAAATGTGTGAGAAGTACCTTGCAATCAAAATGTGTAAAAAATGGCCTGCAAAATCCGAAAGGTGCACTTTGGAATATGTGCCCCTTTGCCCACCTTGGCTGCAATAAAGTGTCACACGTGTGGTATCGCCGTACTCAGGAGAAGTTGGGGAATGTGTTTTGGGGTGTCATTTTACATATACCCATGCTGGGTGAGAAAAATATCTTGGTCAAATGCCAACTTTGTATAAAAAAATGGGAAAAGTTGTCTTTTGCCAAGATATTTCTCTCACCCAGCATAGGTATATGTAAAATGACACCCCAAAACACATTCCCCAACTTCTCCTGAGTACGGCTATACCAGATGTGTGACACTTTTTTTGCTGCCAAGGTGGGCAAAGGGGCATATATTCCAAAGTGCACCTTTCGGATTTCACCGGTCATTTTTTACACATTTTGATTGCAAAGTTCTTCTCACACATTTGGACCCCTAAATTGCCAGGGCAGTATAACTACCCCACAAGTGACCCCATTTTGGAAAGAAGACACCCCAAGGTATTCTGTGAGGGGCATGGTGAGTTCCTAGAATTTTTTATTTTTTGTCGCAAGTTAGTGGAATATGAGACTTTGTAAGAAAAAAAAAAAATCATCATCATTTTCCGCTAACTTGTGACAAAAAATAAAAAGTTCTATGAACTCACTATGCCCATCAGCGAATACCTTAGGGTGTCTACTTTCCGAAATGGGGTCATTTGTGGGGTTTTTCTACTGTTTGGGCATTGTAGAACCTCAGGAAACATGACAGGTGCTCAGAAAATCAGAGCTGTTTCAAAAAGCGGAAATTCACATTTTTGTACCATATTTTGTAAACGCTATAACTTTTACCCAAACCATTTTTTTTTTTTGCCCAAACATTTTTTTTTTATCAAAGACATGTAGAACAATAAATTTGGCGAAAAATTTATATATGGATGTCGTTTTTTTTTGCAAAATTTTACAGCTGAAAGTGAAAAATGTCATTTTTTTGCAAAAAAATTGTTACATTTTGATTAATAACCAAAAAAGTAAAAATGTCAGCAGCAATAAAATACCACCAAATGAAAGCTCCATTAGTGAGAAGAAAAGGAGGTAAAATTCATTTGGGTGGTAAGTTGCATGACCGAGCGATAAACGGTGAAAGTAGTGTAGTGCCGAAGTGTAAAAAGTGGCCTGGTCATGAAGGGGGTTTCACCTAGCGGGGCTGAAGTGGTTAAGGTACTTAAGTCTCAGTGATTTCTTAATGCTTTTTTTTTTTCATTTTTCTGTCGTCAAAGCTATGCATGACTTACAAAATGTTGCCTCACAAACAAGCTTACAGTCTCTTAAAATGCACTTCTTTATTGCTGGTTCTCACATGGACGTACAGTTTCTTAAAGGCACAGTCTTTAAGTATAAGGGTGATGTTAGGCCAGTGGGTCCCAGTTGTTTAGTTTGGAGTCATGGCTTGTTACGGACAGTGAGTGTGGGCCTACTGTGCCAACTAACCAATATGGCTTTGGTCTAAACTTAAGGGGCATTGTCCTGACAGTTCCCTGGTATTCATCCTTTAACCCCTGTACAGCGATCTAGACTTCACTGCAAAGAACCAACCAGGCTGTTACCTCCTGGAGTAGTCCTGGTGTTTTTGGCAGCTGATTCGCAGGGTCAGAGACACCGTTGCAAAGCACCAAGGACACAGCCAAAAGAGTCTGAGCACAGTCCAATAGTCATGGCAGGGTGAGTACTTGTATATTCCACATAGCAGATCCAAGGTCAGAAAAGCTGAGTACAAGTGTAATCCAGGTCACAGTTCCAAGGTTGGGAAGGCAGAAAATAGTTGAGCCGGAAGACAAACAAGGTTTGGTACACGGATACCCAGATGAGATCACATTCACTGGTTACTAGCAAGGAATAACCTCAAAGCTCAAATGATGAGGTGGACCCACAGCTCAGCTAAATAGGGAGACTGATCAGCAACTTAACCAGCACCTGAACAGGGGCAGGGGTAAAGCATTAACTCTCTCAGTGCTGAAGGAACATTCACAGAACTCTATTCACACGTCCACACATTATTATTATTTATTATTAAAGCGCCATTCATTCCATAGCGCTGTACATATGATAAGCTGTGCACATACAAAATACAGACAATTGCACTAATTGCGAGAGTGGCTAGATGGAAGGCCACAGAGGAGAGTGTTGCAGTAGTCTAGGCGGGAGATGATGGGGGCATGTACAAGCATTTTCACAGATTCAAAGTTAAGGACAGCACGAATGCGGGAGATGCTTTTAAGTTGGAGGCGGCAGGTGGTGGAAAGGGCTTGGATGTGCGGTCGGAAGGAAAGGACAGAATCCAAGGTCACTCCAAGGGAGTGGACTTGGTTGACCGGGGAGAGTGTTCAGCCATTGATCGTGATAGATAGGTCTGTGTGTGTGTGTGTGTGGGGGGGGGGGGTTGAGCAAGATGGGGGAAAGATTATGAATTCTGTCTTATCCATGTTAAGTTTTAGAAAGCGAAAGGCGAAGAAGGATGATATAGAAGATAGACATTGTGGGATTCTTGATAGTAAGGTGGTGATGTCTGGACCAGAGAGGTAGATTTCTGTGTCGTCAGCGTAGGAGTGACACTGAAAGCCATGGGACTCTATGAGCTGTCCCAGGCCAAAAGTGTAGATAGAAAAGAGCAGGGGTCCTAGGACAGAGCCTTGCGGGACACCAACAGAGAGGGAATGAGACGAGGAGGTGGTGCGGGAGTGGGAGACGCTAAACGTCCGGTCTGTGAGGTATGATGTGATCCAGGAGAGGGCCAGGTCATGCCTGGGACAGCAAGACCATGTTGGGCATGTATTGCAGCGTGACATGGCTCACTAGCCATCACACTCTATTTCTCAGGAATTGTCAGAAGATCACTACATTTGACCTACCCACAGAATATAGTGTTTAAAGTGGCTGACTCGTGGACCAGGGCTTTGGCTCAACTTTGGTCTGGTGGCACTTACCCTTCTTCTGCTTATTCTTAAGAGCACTCAGCTCTCACCTGGCACTTTCAGTCCTTTTCGACATTGGGCCTAGTCTACAGTCTCTTTGTAGACCCAGTCTGTTACCCAGTCTTCATCATCGCCCCATAGATGCAGATATCTTATGTGCCGTGTTGTCATCAGGTACAGTCCTGATCAAAAGTTTAAGACCAGTTGAAAAATGGCAAAAAAATCATATTTAGCATGGCTGGATCTTAACAAGGTTCTAAGTAGAGCTTCAACATGCAACAAAAAGAAATTGGAGTGAGACAAAACATGCTTGATGCAAGTGTTTCGGCATGCTTGATGCAAGTGTTTCCATAAGGTGAGTGGGAACATTTCTCCAAGTGGTGAAGACGGCCGCACGAAGGCCATCTACTGTCACAAACTGTTGTCCATGTTTGTAACCTTCCCTTGCCATCCATCCCCAAAGGTTCTCAATTGGATTTAGGGGAACACGCAGGATGGGCCAAAAGAGTGATGTTATTCTGCTGGAAGAAGTCCCTTGTCCTGCGGGCATTGTGTACTGTAGCGTTGTCCTGTTGAAAAACCCAGTCGTTACCACACAGACAAGGGCCCTCAGTCATGAGGAATGCTCTCTGCAACATCTGGACATAACCAGCGGACGTTTGACGCCCCTGCACTTCCTGAAGCTCCATTGTTCCACTGAAGGAAAAAGCACCCTAGACCATTATGGCGCCCCCTCCACTGTGGTGTGTAGAAAACATCTCAGGTGGGATCTGGTTGTCATGTCAGTATTGTTGGAAACCATCCGAACCATCAAGGTAAAAAAAATTCTCATCAGAGAATAAAACTTTCTTCCTCCTTTGAATGTCCCATGTTTGGTGCTCTCTTGCAAAGTCCAAACGAGCAGTTCTGTGGCGTTCAAGGAGACGAGGTCTTTGAAGACGTTTTTTGTTTTTGAAACCCTTCAGTCTCAGATGCCGTCTGATGGTTTTGGGGCTGCAGTCAGCACCAGTAAGGGCCTTAATTTGGGTTGAGGATTGTCCAGTGTCTTGACGGACAGCCAATTGGATCCTCCGGCTCAGTACTGGTGAATTTTTTTTGGGTCTTCCACTTGACTTTTTTGTTCCATAACCCTCAGGACCATTTAAGAAATTCCAAATTACTGTCTTATTGTGTCCCACCTCAGCAGCGATGGTGCGCTGTGAGAGACCCTGCCTATGCAGTTCAATAACCCGACCACGTTAAAAAAAGGGAGAGTTTTTTTGCCATCACAACGTGTGACTACCTGACAGAAAATGAGAATGAATCCACATCTTTGCACAGATTTGGCATTTTAAAGGCATGTGGTCCTAAACTTTTGATCAGCTGAAAAACAGCCTGTTTCAGTTTATTCGTTGTTTTCATTAAATTGAATGCTCAAAAAATGTTTTGTCTCACTCCCATTTCTTCTTGTTGCATGTTGAAGCTCTACTTGGAACCTTGTTAAGATCCAGCCATGCTAAATATGATTTTTTGCCATTTTTCAAGTGGTCTTAAACTTTTGATCAGGACTGTATCATCTCTGATAATTATAGCTATGGTAACAGAGCATCACAAGCTGGGAGAAGCAAACTTCATTTGGTGCTACTATCCCATTTCTGCTAGGTCAGATTCTCCCTTAGACATGGAGTGACCCCTGGTATTTACCCATCTTTCAATTGCTTGCACTGCCAGTGGAAAGGAGGGAGGCAAGCAGATGACACGTGGCTCACAGTCATACTGAGGAACATAGCACCTGGAAAGTGCTTAAATGGGGCCCCTCCTTCACTCTCTTCTAAGTGGTGCTAGCCATAGAACAGTGCCATGTCTCCATTTTTGTGGTGTAATGGCACAATTTAGTGGCTAGATTGTGGCACTTCAAACCATCTAAATTATCCTCCTGGAAAGCACCTGAAGGAGCACCTATAATGTGTGGATTCTTGACCGGGGCAGCACTCTTAAGGTGGTTGTGTTCTCTCTTTACATTTCTGTATGCACTGGGCTGAAAAATATATTTATGCCATCAAATTTATACATGTTGTATTGCCTGGGTATTTACTCTAAGGGGCTCAATTACTATTCTGAAATATACCTAAATTAGGCGTATTTCAGTTAGTTGCACCGCTATGTGTAACTTCTCCTCGCTGATGCTAGGTCTAAATTTGTCGGCGTTTCGGGGGTCGGGAAGAGGCCAGCAGGTCTGTCTCATTCATCATTCTCTAAGCCTGTTTTAGGCTTAGAAAATGGTTTAAATGTAAGTCAGCTTGGAAGCTGTCTTACATTTAGAACTGGTGCTGGATGCACCAAAGTTATGGAGAGGCCTGTGCTTCTTCATAACTTTGGCGGAACCACCATCAGCTATGGGCCATTATTAAGATCATCGTCTAAAAAACACTGGTCTTAATAAATGGGCCCCTAAGTCTATAAGTGGAATGGTGGAAAAAAAACTTACAACGTAGAATCCAGATATTTGATGTTCTCCATAACTCTTATATATTTAAAGGATAGAAAAACAAGGGTAAGCAGGCACACTCTAATCTGGGTACAATCAAATAATTTATTTATAGTTCTCTTGGTTTGTAAAGTAAGATGGGTGGAAGTCTAAAAATTTATAAAGATAGAGATAAAGAAAAATTAAAAATAGAAATATAATTAAAAAGATGATCTTTTAGTAGAAATATACTTTTTAATTATATTTCTATTTTTTATTATATAATTATATTTCTATTTTTTATTTTTCTTTATCTCTATCTTTATTATTTTTTATACTTCCACCAATCTTACTTTACAAACCACGAGAACTATAAATAAATTATTTGATTGTACCCAGATTAGAGTGTGCCTGCTTACCCTTATTTTTCTGTGATTGTATGCTCCTGACTGGGTGAGTCAGACTAAGCAGTCCTGTACCTCTATCATTTGCCTAAGCGATAGAGCCGTCTATCCTATTTATTTGCCTTGAATATTTAAAGGATAACTGTCACATTTAGACCAAAATTTCAATTTTAAGATATGTAGTTACTAATAACAGGATATTCCCAAATCAATAACTATTAGACTTACTCACCCCATATTTAATACGATTTAGCCCTTAGCAACCAGTCTGCACAAAACTACAATCTCACTCTCTTGTTAAAATGGCCGCTGATGCCCTCACCCTGAGACTAAGCCAGCCTGCCCACACTACCCACAATGCATTCAGCTCCTCTCCTGAACGTGCTTCTGCACCTCAACCAATCGGAGCTCTCCCCACTTAAACACGTCCCCTCCTCCTTTTATCACATACACTCTGATCTGATGGTATATTCTAACCTGGAGGCATTCCCTTGGTGATGGGGACGCACCTCTGACAGGACGCTGCCATCCACGGCACACGAGGGGTAATTGCGCACCGGCAGCATCCTGTCAGAGGTCGGGTGCCTTCTACAATGTTTACATTGATTGAGAGTGCGCCCTCAACCCCAGTATTAAAATTATTGGTGGGCAGTGCACCCCCCCCCCTCCGCCCCAGTATTAAAGGGACACTGACAGGCCGTTAGAGCATATAAAGTGACATATATTCTTCTACTGGTCTTAATATGCTTAATTAAACTATACCATTATCACCCCTTGATGCCTTTCCTTTACTTATAAAAAGTGTTTTTATCAATATGCACATTACCTTACTTTGGATGTTCGGGTTCGACGGGTTCGGACGAACTTCAGAAAAAAGTTTGAGTTTGGGACCCGAACTTGACCCGAACTTGACCCCGAACCCCATTGAAGCCAATGGGGACCTGAACTTTTCAGCACTAAAATGGCTGTAAAAATGTCATGGAAAGGGCTAGAGGGCTGCAAATGTCATTAAAATGTGGTTAAGAGCATGGCAAGTGCTCTGCAAACAAATGTGGATAGGGAAATTAATTTGAATAACATAAAATACGTAAAAATAAAAAATAATAATCTTGATCTAGGATGACGAGGTCCACATGGAGTAGGAGGTTGAGGAGGCGGTGGATGTGGCGGTGTAGGTGGAAGTGGCGGTGGAAGAGGAGGATGTAGCCTACACTGCTTTTTGGTTTAAAATTTGTTTTTAATTTTTTTAATTAGGGTACACCCCAAAACATTGGGAAATATAACCCTCAAGTCGTGCTAAACACACGTTCAGAAAATACACTGGCTGCAGGGCAGGCCAGCACCTCCAAGGGGTAAAGGGCAAGCTCAGGCCATGTGTCCAATTTGGAGACCCAGGATTGTGGAGACCCACAATCCAATTTGATATCTGCTCTATCAACTTTCGATGTTCTTTTATGCGTCTACCATGGTGATCAAGGTGGTGGGGAATCAGGGTTCCAGGCCGGAGAGGGAGCATGAGAAAAATAGACCAAATTTAAGGGAAATAAATGTATTTAAAAAAATTGGGATCGAGCAGAAATGTGGGAAAAGCTATTGAGGTGAAAATGTGTGACAAATTGCAGAAGCCCAAATGTGGGCCAAAAGAGTCAAGCAGAAATGTGGGAAAAGCTATTGAGGCACAAATATTGGCCAAAAGAGTATAGCGGAAATGTGGGACAAATTATTGAAGTGCAAATGTGGTACAACTTGTTTAAGTTTAAGTATTGAATCAAAGGAGGTGGCGTGCATCAATTAAAGAAGCATTTCAGAAATGTTATTCCCTGTCACCTATGCAGAGCAGGGGTTTATTCACATCTAAAATTGTATAATGTCAGCCCAAGAATGTAACAGAAAAATTACAGAAATGTATTAACCTGTCTACTTGGTAGAGCAGGGGTCTATGACAGAAAAAAATTGTTTATTGTCACCCGAAAATGTTAAATAAAAATTATTGAAATTTATTAAGCTGTCAACTAGGTAGAGGAGGGGTATATTACACCCAAAAATTGGTGAATTTGACCCTAAAATGTAACTGACAAATTTTTATTTATTTTTTACTGTTCTAATAGGTATAAGCAGTGGTACTTCACACCCAAAAATTTTTGAATTTCACCAGAAAATGTAACTGACAATTTTTTTTTTTTTCTGGTCTACTAGGTATAGCAGTGGTACATCACACCCAAAAATTGCCGAATTTTAACTGAAAATGTAACTGACAATTTTATTTTAGTTTTTTAACCAGCCTACTAGGTATAGCAGTGGTATATCACACCCAAAATTTGGTGAATTTCAACAGAAAATGTAAATGACAATCATTATTTTTTTTTTGCCTGTCTACTAGGTATAGCAGTGGTACTATACACACAAAAATTGTGAATTTCACCCGAAAATGTAACAGACAAAGTAGTGAAATGATATAAAATAAAATACGTACAAAAAAAATAAATATTTGATTTATGAGGCGAAGTTCCATATGGAGTAGGAGTTTGAGGAGGCGGTGGACGTAGCGGTGTAGGTGGAACACTCTAAAAAAGTGTGAAATATGCAAAATACAAGAATAAGGAATTGCGCTGCGCTGTATAACAATGGCTGGTTAGTGCCGGTATACATGTCTATTCTGCACAAGTCATGAGGGATCCATGCCTGGTTCATTTTAATAAACGTGAGCTTGTCCACATTGGCTGTGGACAGGCGGCTGCGCTTGTCTGTGATGACGCCCCCTGCCGTGCTAGACACACGTTCAGATAATACACTGGCTGCAGGGCAGGCCAGAACCTTCAAGGCATAAAGGGCAAGCTCAGGCCATGTGCTCAATTTGGAGACCCAGAAGTTGAAGAAGGAAGACCCGTTATTCAGTACGTGTAGGCATGTGCACACATACTGCTCCACCATGTTGGTGAAATGCTGCCTCCTGCTAAGACGTTCCATATCAGCTGGTGGTGCTGGTTGTTGAGGCGTGCTGACAATGCTTTTCCACATTTCGGCCATGCTAACCCTGCCTTCTGGGGTGCTGGCGGTGCCCCAGCTGCGTTGGCGACCTCTTCCTCTGCTTTCACCTTTGTTTCCACTGTAACCCCGCTGTCAGGTGGGAATGCCACCAGCAGAGCGTCTACCAGTGTGCGCTTGTAATCGCGCATCTTACGTTCACACTCTAGTGAGGGAATAAAGGACATTACATTGTCCTTGTAACGAGGATCCAGCAGCGTGGCCACCCAATAATCAGCACAAGTTAGAATATGGACAACTCGGCGGTCATTGCGGAGACACTGCAGCATGTAATCGCTCATGAGTGCCAGGCTGCCCAGAGGCAACGAAATGCTGTCCTCTGTGGGAGGTGTATCGTCTGTGTCCTCTGTATTCCCCCACCCAGCGCACCAGTGATGGCTATGAGCTGGTCTGGGTGCCACCCTGTTGTGAACATGGTTCCTCCTCCTCCATCTCCTCCTCCTCATCCTCTACCTTGTCATCCTCCAGAACTTTTCCCTGGCTGGACCATGGTGTACCTGGCGTTTGTGGGTGCAGGAACCCACCCTCGGAGCCACTTGGGAATGACTGGCCAGAAACCGTACAAAATGATCCCTCTTCCTCCTCCTCCTCCTGTGCCACATCCTCTTCCATCATCGCCAGGAGCGTTTTTTCAAGGAGGCATAGAAGTGGAATAGTAACGCTGAGAACGGCATTATCGGCACTGGCCATGTTGGTGGAGTACTTGAAACAGCGAAATAAGGAACACAGGTCTCACATGGAGGCCCAGTCATTGGTGGTAAAGTAGTGCTGTTCCACCGAGCAACTCACTTGTGCGTGCTGCAGCTGAAACTCCACTATTACCTGCTGCTGCTCGCACAGTTGGCCAGCATGTGCAAGGTGGAGTTCCACCTTGTGGGCACGTCGCATATAAGGCGGTGAGCTGGAAGGCCAAAGTTACGCTGCAGCGCTAACAGGCGAGCAGCAGGGTAAGAATGCCAAAAGCGCGCACAGACGGCCCTCCCCAAACAGATAAGTTTTAAAACTGCCTGCAGTCATTTACCCCTGGCTGTGCTGAAGTTGGTGGTGAAGGTGTAACGCTGACCAGTTGAGGAGCTGGTAGAGGATGAGGAAGCAGAGTAGGAGGAGGAAGCAACAGGAGGCAAACTGAAGCGCCTTGCAATCCTCGGTGGTGTAAGGATATGTGCCAAACTGCTATCCGCCTCAGGCCCAGCCGCCACTGCATTTACCCAGTCTGCTGTTATGGAGATATAACTGCCCTGACTGTGCTTACTGGTCCACATATCCATAGTAAGGTGCACCTTGCCACAGATGGCGTTGCGCAGTGCACACCTGATTTTGTCCCCTACTTGGTTGTGCAGGGAAGGGATGGCTCTCCTGGAAAAGTAGTGGCATCTGGGCACGGCGTACTGTGGGACAGCCACCGCCATAAGGCCTTTAAAACTATCAGTCTCCACCAGACGGAATGACAGCATTTCAAAGGCAAGTAATTTAGAAATGCTGGCATTCAGGGCTAGCTATCGCGGGTGAGTAGGGGGGTACATACTCTTCCTCTCCCGCGTTTGGAAGATGGAGAGCTGAACGATTCCGTGCGACATTGTGGAGATGCTTGGTGACCCAGGTGTTGGTGTTGCTGGCAGATCCTCTGTTTGCGGGGTGGCAGGTGGGACTGTCACTCCAGAGGTGAATGAAGAGGCCAAGACTGCAGCAGAAGAGGAAGCAGGAGGAGCCAGAGACCTTTCTTGGTTTGAGGTGTCTACTCCACTGCAGCTCGTGCTTTGTACTTAAATGCCTGGTCATGCAGGTTGTGCTCAGGTTGAGTACATTTATGCCTCGCTGCAAACCACTCTTGTCTTGTCGTCAGCACATTGTCTGAAGAACTGCCACGCCAGGGAACTCCTTGGAGCTGGCTTTGGTGTGCTCAGTCCCTTGCTGCGGTGGGCAGTAGCAGGCATACTGTCTAGAGGACAGCCGCTCTGCTTTTGCACCCTGCTCCCTCTTCTGCTGTCCTGGTGGCTCTGTGCGAGCACTGCCTCTTTCTCCGAACTACATAGGTCATTCGCATGACCTTGATTCCATGTGGGGTCGAGGACCTTATCGTCCTCCACATCCTCTTCCACCCAGTCTTCACCCCTGCCTTCCTTGTCGGTCTGCACACTTTTGAAAGCCCCAGCAGTTGGCACCTGTGTTTCGTTATCATCCGAGACGTGCTGCGATGGTCCTCCCATGTACTCATCTTGAAACATAAGTGGTTGGGCATCGGTGCACTCAATCTCTTCGACTTCTGGGGCAGGGCTAGGTGGATGACCCTGGTAAAGCCTGCTAACAGAGTCATCAAAAAGCAGAAGAGACTGCTGCATGACTTGGGGCTCAGACTGCTTGGCTGATTTGCAAGGGGGTGAGGTGAAAGACTGATGGACATCGGCTGCAGGTGTCAACTCTGATCTTTCAGCAGGAGACTGGGTGGGAGACAATATGAATGAACTGGATCCACTGTCAGCAACCCAATCTACTATTTGTTTAGGCCTCACCATACGTAGAGCCGCATTAGGCCAGACCAAATACCGCTGCAGGTACTGTTGCCTACTCGCACCTGAGGAAGGGTTTTCACTTGTACGTGTAGCTGGCACAGATCGACCATGTTCTCTACCTGCAAAATGAGCTCCACCAGCAGCTCCACGACCTGGGCCACGTCCCTTATTTGACGCTCTCCTTATATTTCTCGAATTTAAGATCTTGACCTAAATGGGTGTTTAATTAATAGTAGAATAGAACGACAGTATGTAAAGTGTGTATCTCACACGGCCTGAACCAGACTAGGCCTCAATTAAAGATTTGTTTGCCCAAAATGGCTGTGTTTCAAATACCTGAAACAAACCCCTTTATTTAAAGGGTGTATCTCACACGGCCTGAACCAGACTAAGCCTCAATTAAAGATTTGTTTGCCCAAAATGGCTGTATTTCAAATAACTGAATCAAACCCCTGTATGTAAAGGGTGAATCTTACACGGCCTGAACCAGACTAGGCCTCAATTAAAGATTTGTTTGCCCAAAATGGCTGTATTTCAAATATCTGAATCAAACCCCTGTATTTAAAGGGTGTATCTCACACGGCCTGACTCACAATAGGCCTGAATTAAAGATTTGTAACCAAATGCCAGTATTTCAAATATCTGAATAGAACCCAAATGTATAAAGGGTGTATCTCACAATGACATATGCAGCAAAGGCTGCCAAATAAACTTTTTTTGCCTAAACGGGTGATTTTTTTAATAACTGAATATGGCAGCAGTATATAACCCTGGAATTTCAAGTGTCAAGATGCTGCAAGGCCTGAAATATTGTGAATTTTGCCCCAAAAAGGGTGTTTTATTAATGAAAGAATATAAGCCCTGTATATACAGGGTATATCTCACACGGCCTGACCTACAGTAGACCTCAATTAAAGATTTTTGCACCAAATGGCGGTATTTCAAATACCTGAATAGAACCCCTCTATTTAAAGGGTGTATCTCACATGCCCTGATCCACACTAGGACTCTAGCAAAGAATTGTGCCCAAAATGGCTTTATTTCAAATAACTGAATAAAAAGACAGTATGTAAATGTGGTATCTCACAATGACATCTGCAGCAAAGGCTGCCATCTAAAAACTTTTTGCCCAAACAGGTGTTTGTTTAATAACTGAATTTGACAGCAGTATATAACCCTGGCATTTCACACGTGCTGATGCTGCAAGAAAATGTGTTTTTAAAAATCAAGAAAATCATGGCTGTATTTCTAGATTAAATTGCACACTGACTAATCCAGATGTTGTATATTGCCAAAAAAAGTGGTTTTTTGGCAACAGAATATGAAATCTGCATATATTAAACTTGAATTTAACACTTGCAGATCAGGAAAATAGTGTTTTTTGGCAAAGAAGTGTGTTTTTAAAAACCCAGAAAATGATGGCTGTATTTCTAGCTTAAATTGCACACTGACTAATCCAAATGTATATTTCAAAAAAGTGTTGTTTTTTTGGGTAATAGAACATAAAAGCTGTATATATTGAACTTGAATTTAACACTTGCAGATTAGGAAAATAGTGTTTTTTGGAGGAAAATGATGGCAGTATTTCTAGCATAAGGGCTCTTTCACACTTGCGTATTTCTTTTCCGCAGCATGCTGTGCTTTTTGCTCCGGCCAAAAATCCTGAACACTTGCCGCAAGGCCGGATCCGGAATTAATTCCCAGTGAAAGGCATTAATCCGGATCCGGCCTAAACGTCACTTCGGCGCATTACCGGATTTGACGTTTAGTTTTTTCTGAATGGTTACCAGGACGCTTAAGTCCTGTTTGCCATGGTAAAGTGTAGTGGGGAGCGGGGGAGCAGTATACTTACCGTCCGTGCGGCTCCCGGGGCACTTCAGAGTGACGTCAGGGCGCCCCACACGCATGGATTACGTGATCGCATGGATCACGTCATCCATGCGCATGGGGCGCTGTGACGTCATTCTGGTGCGCCCCGGGAGCCGCATAGGCGGTAAGTATACTGCTCCCCCGCTCCCCACTACTAGTATGGCAACCAGGACTTTAATAGAGTCCTGGCTGCCATAGTAACACTGAACCCATTTTAAAGACTGATCAGTCTTCAAATGCTTTCAGTTTACTTGCGGTGTTACGGATCCGGTGGGCACTTCCGGCAACGGAAGTGCACGCCGGATCCTAACAACGCAAGTGTGAAAGAGGCCTAAATTGCACACTGACTAATCCAGATGTTGTATATTGCCAAAAAAGTGCTTTTTCTGGTAACAGAATATGAAAGCTGTATATATCAAACTTGAATTTAACACTTGCAGATCAGGAAAATAGTGTTTTTTGGCACAAAAAGTGTGTTTTTAAAAACCCAGAAAATGATGGCTGTATTTCTAGCTTAAATTGCACACTGACTTATCCGGATGTTGTATATTGCCAAAAAAGTGTTTTTTTGGTAACAGAATATGAAAGCTGTATATATTGAACTTGAATTTAACACTGAAGATCAGAAAAATTAATTTTTTTGTCAAAAAAGTGTGTTTTTAAAAACCCAGAAAATGATGGCTGTATTTCTAGCTTAAATTGCACACTGACTAATCCGGATGTTGTATATTGCCAAAAAAGTGTTTTTTGGGTAACAGAATATGAAAGCAGTATATATTGAACTTGAATTTAACACTTGCAGATCAGGAAAATAGTGTTTTTTGGCAAAAAAGTGTGTTTTTAAAAACCCAGAAAATGATGGCTGCATTTATATCTTAAATTGCACACTGACTAATCCAGATGTTGTATATTGCCAAAAAAGTGTTTGTTTTTTTGGTAACAGAATATGAAAGCTGTATATATTAACCACCTCAACCCCCCTAGCTTAAACACCCTTAATGACCAGACCACTTTTTACAATTTTGCACCACACTATTTTCACGATTTATTGCTCGGTCATACAACTTGCCACCCATATTATTTTACCTCCTTTTCTATTCACTAATAGAACTTTCATTTGGTGGTATTTCATTGCTGCTGACATTTTTACTTTCTTTGTTATTAATCAAAATTTACCGATTTTTTTTGCAAAAAAATTTCATTTTTCACTTTCAGTTGCAAATTTTTTCAAATAAAACTACATTTCTATATACATTTTTATCTAAATTTATTGTTCTACATGTCTTTGATAAAAAAAATGCAATAAGTGTATGTTTATTGGTTTGTGCAAAAGTTATAGCGTTTACAAACTATGGTACAAAAATATGAATTTCCGCCTTTTGAAGCAGCACTGACTTTCTGAGCACCTGTCATGTTTCCTGAGGTTCTACAATGCCCAGACAGTAGAAACACCCCTCAAATGACCCCATTTCGGAAAGTAGACACCATAAGGTATTCGCTGATGGCCATAGTAAGTTCATAGAAGTTTTCATTTTTTGTCACAAGTTAGCGGAAAATGATGATTATTTTTTTTTCTTACAAAGTCTCATATCCACTAACTTGTGACAAAAAATAAAAACTTCCATGAACTCACTATGCCCATCACGAAATACCTTGGGGTGTCTTCTTTCGAAAATGGGGTCACTTGTGGGGTAACGACTGCTTTGGCATTTTAGGGGCCCTAATCAGTGAGAAGTAGTTTGAAATCCAAATGTGTAAAAAATGCCCTGTGAAATCCTAAAGGTGCTCTTTAAAATTTGTGCCCCTTTGCCCACCTAGACTGCAAAAAAGTGTCACACATGTGGTATCGCGATACTCAGGAGAAGTTGGGCAATGTGTTTTGTGGTGTCTCTAAAATGACAACTTTGTATAAAAAAAATAGAAAAGTTGACTTTTAGAGAGATATTTCTCTCACCCAGCATGGGTATATGTAAAAATGCACCCCAAAACACGTTGCCCTACTTCTTCTGAGTATGGCGATATCACATGTGTGACACTTTTTTGCAGCCTAGGTGGGCAAAGTGGCACAAATTCTAAAGCTCACCTTTAGGATTTCACAGGGCATTTTTTTACACATTTGGATTTCAAACTACTTCCCACACATTAGGGCCCCTAAAATGCCAAGGCAGTATAACTACCCCACAAGTGACCCCATTTTGGAAAGAAAACACCCTAAGGTATTCACTGATGGGCATAGTGAGTTCATGGAAGTTTTTATTTTTTGTCACAAGTTAGCGGAAAATGATGATTTTTTTATATTTTTTTTATTACAAAGTCTCATATTCTCCTAACTTGTGACAAAAAATAAAAACTTCCATGAACTCACTATTCCCATCACGAAATTACTTGGGGTGTCTTCTTTCCAAAATGGGGTCACTTGTGGGGTAGTTATACTGCCCTGGCATTTTAGGGGCCCTAATGCGTGAGAAGTAGTTTGGAATCCAAATGTGTAAAAATTGCCCTGTGAAATCGTAAAGGTGCTCTTTAGAATTTGTGCCCCTTTGCCCACCTAGGCTGCAAAAAAGTGTCACACATGTGGTATTGCCGTACTCAGAACAAGTAGGGCAACGTGTTTTGGAGTGTATTTTTACATATACCCATGCTGGGTGAGAGAAATATCTCTCTAAAAGTCAACTTTTCACATTTCTTTATACAAAGTTGTAATTTTAGAGAGATATTTCTCTCAACCAGCATGGGTATATGTAAAAAGACACCACAAAACACATTGCCCAACTTCTCCTGAGTACGGCGATACCACATTTGTGACAATTTTTTGCAGCCTAGGTGGGCAAAGGGGCACAAATTCTAAAGAGCACCTTTAGGATTTCACAGGGCATTTTTTACTTCTCACGCATTAGGGCCCCTAAAATGCCAGGGCAGTATAACTACCCCACAAGTGACCCCATTTTGGAAAGAAGACACCCTAAGGTATTTGCTGATGGGCATAGTGAGTTCATAGAAGTTTTTATTTTTTGTCACAAGTTAGCGGAAAATGATGGGTTTTATTTTCTTATAAAGTCTCATATTCCACTAACTTGTGACAAAAAATAGAAACTTCCATGAACTCACTATGCCCATCACGAAATCCCTTGGGGTGTCTTCTTTCCAAAATGGGGTCTCTTGTGGGGTAGTCATACTGCCTTGGCATTTTAGGGTCTCCGCAATCATCACATGTATGGCCAGCATTAGGAGTTTCTGCTATTCTCCTTATATTGAGCATAGAGGTAATGAGATATTTTTTTTCCGTTCAGCCTCTGGGCTGAAAGAAAAAATGAACGGCACAGATTTCTTCATTCGCATCGATCAATGTGGATGAAAAAAATCTCTGCCAAAAAAATAAAAAAAAGGAGGGGAAAGGCGTCTGCCAGGACATAGGCGCTTCGCCCAACATCCATACCCACTTAGCTCGTATGCCCTGGCAAACCCGATTTCTCTATTCACATCAATCGATGTGGATGAGTAAATCATTGGCGTTTTTTTTTTTTTATATATACAAAGTGTTTGCCAAAGCATATGAACACCGCCCCTCAGCTCATAAGCCTCGGCAAACATATCTTTTTTTACTGCAGAGGAGAAATCTCGTCTTGCAGCGCCGCATACACCGAATTTTGTGTAATCTGACAGCAGCGCAATGCTTCTGTCAGAATGCACATCAGTGCTGCAGCTGGTTCATCGGTTGGTCCACCTAGAAGGTAAAAAAAAAAAAAAAAACAGGCCGCAACGCAATAAATTTATTAACATGAACTTTATAATAACATTTGAACAGAACATTAACTTTTTTGCTTACCGGTGATTTTTTTTTTGTTTTGCTTTTTTTACCTTTTGTAGGACAAACCTCTCCTTCCCCATGGGACATTGTGCAAAGCGCAAATCGCCCAGAGATGTGGCGAAGTACATTATGCACTTTGTCCCAGGTGAAAGGAGAGGTTTGCAGCAGCTGTGAGTGAAAGAGCCCTAAGAGCCCTGTGTTCCTGTCCTGTGAGATGCAATCCCTATGCTAAGTGTACCTGTGTGTGGTACTTTCAGAAACACTCCCCTAAGCATAGGGCAGGGTGGTCAGGGCAGTCAGGACAGAAATAGCGGGTGTCACGCCTTATTCCACTCCTGCTACAGACACTTTTTTTCAGGGTGGCGGTTGGTTTGAGGTACCAGCAACGACATTGGGGAAATGTCGCTCCTGTAGACGGCTCACTACACTGGTGGTTGGGGCCACGGAACCTCCTGGATACAGGAGGTTCTCGAAGATCTCTTCCTGAAATTTGTGGAAGGATCTTGTTCTCCCAGCCTTACAGTAGAGAACAAAACTATTGTAAACAGCCAATTGAATCAAATATACAGACACCTTCTTATACCAGCGTCTGGTTATGCGGGAAAGTAAATAGGGAGCCAACATCTGGTCATTGAATTATAGTTGTGGACACAGAGGGGCTTTTCAATGACACTGGTTGCTCATTCAATTTGGATTGTCGTGTCTGCGTGAATGGAGGAGAGCATGTAAACGTCACGCTTGTCTCTCCATTTCACCGCGAGCAGTTCTTCGTTACACAAGGCAGCCCTCTCCCCCCTTGCAAGACGGGTGGTAACAAGCCCTTGGAGGAAGCCCTGGCGACTAGGTCGCGCGGTGCCACAGCAGCCAATCTGTTCTAAAAACAAATGCCTGAAGAGGGGCACACTTGTGTAAAAATTGTCCACATAAAGATGGTACCCCTTGCCAAATAAGGGTGACACCAAGTCCCAGACTGTCTTCCCACTGCTCCCCAGGTAGTCAGGGCAACCGACCGGCTCCAGGGTCTGAATTTGTGCGTATAGCCTGTGGCCCTTTCACAGAGCTTATACAATTTGACCCCATACCGGGCGCGCTTGCTTGGGATTGTTTGAAGCCAAGGCGCCCGGTAAAATGTATAAGGAACTCGTCTACGCAGATGTTTTGCTCAGGGGTATACAAATCTGCAAATTTGGTGTTAAAGTGGTCTATGAGGGGCCGAATTTTGTGGAGCCAGTCAAAAGCTGGGTGGCCTCTGGGACGAGAGGTGCTGTTGTCACTAAAGTGCAGGAAACGCAGGATGGTCTCAAATTGTGTCCTGGACATGGCAGCAGAGAACATGGGCATGTGATGAATTGGGTTCGTGGACCAATATGACCGCAATTCATGCATTTTTGTTAGGCCCATGTTGAGGAGAAGGCCCAGAAAAGTTTTGGAAACTTGGACGGGTTTCCACTGGAAAGACTGGGCATAAAAGCTTCCCGGGTTGGCGGCTATAAATGAGTGGCATATCGATTTGTTTCGCCACGACTAAGTCCAACAGCTCCGCAGTCAATAACAGCTCAAAAAACCCCAGTGCCGATCCGATCTGAGCTGTCTCAACCCGAACTCCAGACTGGGCGGTGAAAGGCGGATCTACTGGTGTGGCTGAAGTTGAGGGCTGCCAATTAGGGTTTGCCAGCACCTCAGGGACTCTAGGGGCTCTACGGGCCTGTCTGTGCTGTGGCTGCGACGAGGGAACTAATGCACGTGCCACCGTACCAGCTTCACCATGTTGTACGGCAGTGCTGGTACTAGGTCCAGGATGGGCTGCGCTGCTGGTGTATGCCTCACCACGTAATCCAACAGTGCCAGTCCCACTCTGCTGCCCTTGAAGCGGATCCTGCACAACCTGTGGTCTAGCAACACGGGGCCGGGTACGCCTGGTGGTATCAGGGACCTCAACCTCCTCGTCCAAACTTTGTGTCGGACTGCCACTGCTTTCTACAGGTTCGTATTCTGAACCGCTGGATTTGTCAGATGAGGATTCCCATTCCTCATCCGACTGGGTCAGAAGCCTGTAGGCCTCTTCAGAAGAATACCCCATATTTGCCATTTGGACAACTAAATTTAGGGGGTATTCCCTGAGACTACCCAAGAAAAAAAGCAAGCCTGTCTTACAAATGGGAGGCTAGCGAAGTACCGGAGGCTGCTGCAATTGATAAAAAATATCAAAACTGTTTTTTTTTTTATCGCCGCAGCGCTTGTAAAGTGATTGTGCAGTGATTTTTTTGTCACTGCGGCGGGGCGGGCGTGGGTGAACGCATGTGTGGGCGACCGATCAGGCCTGATCGGGCAAACACTGCATTTTGGGTGGAGGGCGAGCTTAGGTGACACTAATACTATTATAGATCTGACTGTGATCATTTCTTATCACTTACAGATACTATAAAAGTACAAATGCTGATTAGCGATACACTAATCAGCGAATCAGTGACTGCGGTGCGGTGGGCTGGGCGCTAACCGACGCTAACTGCCTAACAAAGGGGCCTAAACTATCCTAAACCTAACCGTCAATACTAGTAAAGAAAAAAAGTGACAGTTTACACTGATCACTTTTTTCCCTTTCACTAGGTGATTGACAGGGGCGATCAAGGGGTTAATTGGGGTGATGGGGGGTGATCTGGGGGCTAAATGTACTGTTTGGTGTACTCACTGTGATGTGTGCTCCTCTGCTGGGACCAACCGACGAAAAGGACCAGCAGAGGAGCACAGAAGCCATCTAACACCTTATATATTTATAAATATAAGGTGTTAAATGGCTTCTGATTCGTTTTTTTGAAAATCACCAGCCTGCCAGCGATGATCATTGGCTGGCAGGCTGGTGACGAAATACTCTTTTAACTTTTGCCGGCCCACAATGCACATGTGCGTCACGCGAGATGACGCGCCGGCGCGTCCAGGAGGAGTAACAGGGCCGCCACCAGGACGCGATCCTGCGTGCGGCGGTCCTGTAGTGGTTAAACTTGAATTTAACACTTGCAGATCAGGAAAATAGTATAATGTTTTTGGGCAAAAAAGTGTGTTTTAAAAAACCCAGAAAATGATGGCTGTAATTCTAGCTTAAATTGCACACTCACTAATCCGGATGTTGTATATTGCCAAAAAAGTGCTTTTTTGGTAACAGAATATGAAAGCTGTACATATTAAACTTGAATTTAACACTTGCAGATCAGGAAAATAGTGTTTTTTTTGGGAAAAAAAGTGTGTTTTTATAAACCTAGAAAATGATGGCTGTATTTCTAGGTTAAATTGCACACTGACTAATCCAGATGTTGTATATTTCCCCCAATTTTTTTTTTTTTGGGGTAATAGAATATGAAATCTGTATATATTGAACTTGAATTTAACACTTGCATATCAGAAAAATACATTTTTTTTGTCAAAAAAGTGTGTATTTAAAAACCCAGAAAATTATGGCTGTATTTCTAGCTTAAATTGCACACTGACTAATCCAGATGTTTTTTTGTAACGGAATATAAAATCTGCATATATTAAACTTGAATTTAACTCTTGCACATCAGGAAAATACTGTTTTTTGGCAAAAAAAAGTGTGTTTTAAAAAAATCTGAAAATGATGGCTGCATTTATATCTTAAATTGCACACTGACTAATCCAGATGTTGTATAATGCCAAAAAAGTGCTTTTTTGGTAACAGAATATGAAAGCTGTACATATTAAACTTGAATTTAACACTTGCAGATCAGGAAAATAGTGTTTTTCTGCAAAAAAGTGTGTTTTTAAAAAACCCAGAAAATGATGGCTGTATTTTTAGCTTAAATTGCACACTGACTAATCCAGATGATGTATATTGCCCAAAAAGTGTTTTTTTGTAACAGAATATGAAATCTGCATATATTGAACTTGAATTTAACTCTTCCACATCAGGAAAATAGTGTTTTTTGGGCAAAAAAGTGTGTTTTTAAAAAATCTGAAAATGATGGCTGCATTTATATCTTAAATTGCACACTGAATAATCCAGATGTTGTATAATGCGAAAAAAAAGTGTTTTTTTGGTAACAGAATATGAAATCTGTATATATTAAACTTGAATTTAACACTTGCAGATCAGGAAAATAGTGTTTTTTTGGCAAAAAAGTGTGTTTATAAAAACCCAGAAAATGATGGCTGTATTTCTAGCTTAAATTGCATACTGACTAATCCAGATGATGTATATTGCCAAAAAAGTGTTTTTTTGTTACAGAATATGAAATCTGCATATATTAAACTTGAATTTATCTCTTGCAGATCAGGAAAATAGTGTTTTTGGGCAAAAAAAGTGTGTTTTTTAAAACCCAGAAAATGATGGCTGTATTTCTAGCTTAAATTGCACACTAACTAATCCAGATGTTGTATATTGCCAAAAAAGTGTTTTTTGGTAACAGAATATGAAAGCTGTATATATTAAATTTGAATTTAACACTTGCAGATCAGGAAAATAGTGTTGTTGTTTTTCAAAAGTGTGTTTTTAAAAACCCAGAAAATTATGGCTGTATTTCTAGCTTAAATTGCACACTGACTAATCCAGATGTTGTATATTTCTAAAATAGTGGGGGGATTTTGGTAATAGAATATGAAAGCTGTATATATTGAACTTGAATTTAACACTTGCAGATCAGAAAAATACTGTTTTTTTGTCAAAAAAGTGTGTTTTTAAAAGCCCAGCAAATTATGACTGTATTTCTAGCTTAAATTGCACACTGAATAATCCAAATGTTGTATATTGCCCAAAAAGTTGTTTTTTTAACAGAATATGAAAGCTGTATATATTAAACTTGAATTTAACACTTGCAGATCAGGAAAATGGTGGGTTTTGGCAAAGAAGTGTGTTTTTAAAAATCCAGAAAATGATGGCTGTATTTCTAGCTTAAATTGCACACTGACTAATCCAAATGTTGTATATTGCCCCAAAAAATGTGTTGTTTTGGTAACAGAATTTGAAAGCTGTATCTATTAAACTTGAATTTAACACTTGCAGATCTGGAAAATACTGGGTTTTTTTGCACAAAAAGTGTGTTTTTAAAAACCCTGAAAATGATGGCTGTATTTCTAGCTTAAATTGCACACTGACTAATCCAAATGTTGTATATTGCCAAAAAATAGTGTTGTTTTGGTAACAGAATTTGAAAGCTGTATCTATTAAACTTGAATTTAACACTTGCAGATCTGGAAAATACATTTTTTTTTGCACAAAAAGTGTGTTTTTAAAAACCCAGAAAATGATGGCTATATTTCTAGCTTAAATTGCAAACTAACTAATCCAGATGTTGTATATTGCCAAAAAAGTGTTTTTTGGTAACAGAATATGAAAGCTGTATATATTAAACTTGAATTTAACACTTGCAGATCAGGAAAATAGTGTTGTTGTTTTTTTAAAGTGTGTTTTTATAAACCCAGAAAATTATGGCTGTATTTCTAGCTTAAATTGCACACTGACTAATCCAGATGTTGTATATTTCTAAAATAGTGGGGGGCTTTTGGTAATAGAATGAACTTGAATTTAACACTTGCAGATCAGGAAAATGGTGGGTTTTGGCAAAGAAGTGTGTTTTTAAAAATCCAGAAAATGATGGCTGTATTTCTAGCTTAAATTGCACACTGAATAATCCAAATGTTGTATATTGCCAAAAAAAAGTGTTGTTTTGGTAACAGAATTTGAAAGCTGTATCTATTAAACTTGAATTTAACACTTGCAGATCTGGAAAATACAGGGTTTTTTTGCACAAAAAGTGTGTTTTTAATAACCCTGAAAATGATGGCTGTATTTCTAGCTTAAATTGCACACTGACTAATCCAAATGTTGTATATTGCCAAAAAAAAGTGTTGTTTTGGTAACAGAATTTGAAAGCTGTATCTATTAAACTTGAATTTAACACTTGCAGATCTGGAAAATACCGTTTTTTTTGCACAAAAAGTGTGTTTTTGAAAACCCTGAAAATGATGGCTGTATTTCTAGCTTAAATTGCACACTGACTAATCCAAATGTATATTGCAAAAAAAAAATGTGTTGTTTTGGTAAAAGAATATGAAAGCTGTATATATTAAACTTGAATTTAACACTTGCAGATCTGGAAAATACAGGTGTTTTTTGCACAACAAGTGTGTTTTTAAAAACCCAGAAAATAATGGCTGTATTTCTAGCTTAAATTGCACACTGACTAATCCAAATGTTGTATATTGCCCAAAGAAGTATTGTTTTGGTAACATAATATGACAGCTGTATCTATTAAACTTGAATTTAACACTTGGAGATCTGGAAAATACCGTTTTTTTTGCACAAAAAGTGTGTTTTTAAAAACCCTGAAAATGATGGCTGTATTTCTAGCTTAAATTGCACACTGACTAATCCAAATGGTGTATATTGCCAAAAAAAAGTGTTGTTTTGATAACAGAATATGACAGCTGTATCTATTAAACTTGAATTTAACACTTGCAGAGCTGGAAAATACATTTTTTTTTGCACAAAAAGTGTGTTTTTAAAAACCCAGAAAATGATGGCTGTATTTCTAGCTTAAATTGCACACTGAATAATCCAGATGTTGTATATTGCCAACAAAGTGTTTTTTTTGGTAACAGAATATGAAAGCTATATATATTAAACTTGAATTTAACACTTGCAGATCAGGAAAATAGTGTTTTTTTGGCAAAAAAGTGTGTTTTTATAAACCCAGAAAATGATGGCTGTATTTCTAGCTTAAATTGCACACTAACTAATCCAAATGTTGTATATTGCCAAAAAAAGTGTTTTTTTGGTAACAGAATATAAAAACTGTATATATTAAACTTGAATTTAACACTTGCAGTACAGGAAAATAGTGTTTTGTGGAGAAAAAAAAAGTGTGTTTTTAAAAACCCAGAAAATGATAGCTGTATTTCTAGCTTAAATTGTACACTGACTAATCCAGATGTTGTATATGGCCCAAAAAGTGTTTTTTTTTTAACAGAATATGAAAGCTGTGTATATTAAACTTGAATTTAACACTTGCAGATCTGGAAAATAGTGTTTTGGCACAAAAAGTGTGTTTTTAAAAACCCAGAAAATGATGGCTGTATTTCTAGCTTAAATTGCACACTGAATAATCCAAATGTTGTATATTGCCCAAAAAGTATTTTTTGGGTAACAGAATATGAAAGCTGTATATATTAAACTTGAATTTAACACTTGCAGATCAGGAAAATAGTTTTTAGGGGCAAAGAAGTGTGTTTTTAAAAACCCAGAAAATGATGGCTGTATTTCTAGCTTAAATTGAACACTGAATAATCCAGATGTTGCATATTGCCAACAAAGTGTTTTTTTGGTAACAGAATATGAAAGCTGTATATACTAAACTTGAATTTAACATTTGCAGATCAGGAAAATTGAGTTTTTTTGCAAAGAAGTGTGTTTTTAAAAACACAGAAAATGATGGCTGTATTTCTAGCTTACATTGCACACTTACTAAGCCTGTATATGCAACAGATGTAAATTGCCCAAAAAATTGGGATTTTCAATGTCCCAAAAGCTCAGTGCACTGAGCTTGCATACAATGGCCGCCACCCACCTAACTGACTCAGGCCAAATGCACACAGCCGTTATTCACGGCCGTGAGCGGACCGTGGACCCGCGGCCTGGATTCCTCCTGAGAGCAGGAGCGCACGGCGTCATTGGTTGCTATGACGCCGTGCGCTCCCTGCTGCCGCCGCAATACAGTGACACACTGGTGTGATCTATACCAGTGTATTACTGTACTGTGGCTGCAGCAGGGAGCGCACGGCATCATAGCAACCAATGACGCCGTGCGCTCCTGCTCTCAGGAGGAATCCAGGCCGCGGTTCCACGGTTCGCTCACGGCCGTGAACAACGGCTGTGTGCATTCGGCCTTATTAAAGTTTGTTTTTTCAGTCACTGGGCTCAGGGCTGGATAAAAAAAATTGTGCCCTGCACCCACAAAACACAATGGGCCAGTTTTCTCATTAGCTCAGGTCAGAATAATGGAGTGAAAAAGTCCCCCAAAAAGTCCCAAACGCTAAAACTGCGCACAAATTTGCGACTTTTTTCTGCTCTGCACTATGCTCACCAGTTTTCTGAAAGTGGGCGTGTTTTCTTATGTAAATGAATCTCTAGACAGATTTACTATTGGTACTATTTAAAAAGTCGCAATTTCACTCCAGTGAGGACCATGCTTATCTTATGAGACTTTTTAATAGAACATGCGACTTTTTCATAAAAACGTGCAACTTTTTCGTAAAGATGTGCGACTTTTGTAAAGCTGCTTACTGATGGATAAACTGCTACTGTCAAACCACATTTATTAAAGTCTTAAAGGGACGATCATAAATCTGACTTGGCTAAAACTGACTTTAGCCATATGTGAAAGTGGAGTGAGCTGTCAGAGTAATGGTAAATCTGGCCCAATGTATTTAGATTGCTGAGTTAGATTCAGATTTTGAGCAAAGATTCAGTCCTATTCTCTCCCTGAAATCACCAGCAGCATCCTCTCCCTACACTAAGCACAGCAGAGTGACGTGCAGCGCTACGTGACTCCAGCTTATATAGAGGCGGGGTCACATGCTACACTGGCCAATCACAGCCATGCCATTAGTAGGCATGGCTGTGATGGCTTCTAAGGTCAGACAGTTAACAGCTTGTTGATTGGCTGCTCTGGAGCCTTTCAAAAAGCAGCAAGAAAGCACCGAACACTGAACCTGAACCCAAACTTTTACTGAAATGTTCGCGTTCGGGGTCTATAAATCCTAAAGTTCAGTACGAACCTGAACTTTACAGTTCGGGTTCGCTCAACCCTACTGCCCACAATTGATTTTAATACTGGGGGGGCGCACTGCCCACCAATGTAAACATTGTAGAAGGCACCCGACCTCTGACAGGGAGCTGCCGTCCACGCAATTAACTCCTCGGGTGCCGCGGATGGAACCGCCCTGTCAGAGGTGCGCCCCTATCACCATGGGAATGCCTCGGGTTTAGAATATACCTTCGGATCAGAGTTTTCGCCAATCCGATGGTATATTCTAACTTCAAGCTTTGGCTGCACAGGATCTAAAGGGAGCGCGCACGCAATGCCTGCTTGTACGTCCTCCGTCTTCTCTATGAGGAAACAGGGAGACGGAGGACAGGATTTTCAGCGCAGGTATTTATAGCCAGGAGAGGGAACAAAAATGCAGAAATTGAGAGTTATTGAATACACAGTTAAAAGTTTAAACAGGGGCACCAAGGTGATATTAACCAGCCACATCTTTTGCTACCAAAAAATAAAAAAATTGACAGTTATCCTTTAATTATTCTACATGCTCAACCACTTTTGCTTTAAAAATAAAGAATGGAACCTCCTTCAGCTCCTAGAGCATTATCGAAATGCATTTTATGACAGATCATAAAGGTTTATCTTCCCTAAACTACTTTAAGACTTAAGGCAAAACCCTTAATTACTTAGTATCAGTAAATCTATTCAAGAAATGTACTTTTCAAAGACTTTTCATAGTTTTCAATCATAATAATTCTTGTGATCACACCATGGTCAGACTGAGGTTCCTTGGGCCCACTAGAGCAAATTATTCTTGGGCACCAACCTTCATATCATCAATCAGGTCTGATGTCAAAGAAAATTACCCTAGAGACAAGTGCTCAGCTCTAAAGGCAGCTCCAAGTATTTTTCTCCTGAACCCTTGGGCCCCTTATGTCATCAGAACCTGGGCCCGCTGGGGGATCCTGTGGTATTCTTTTGGGCTAGTTTGATGTTGGATCGCACATACACTGCAAAAAACTGTTTTTGAGGGAAGATTTCCATATAGACAATGCATGCTATATCCTTTCTAGAGTTGGGACAAATCCAATTTTTTTCGAATCCGAATCTGAAAAGGTTCTCGGATCTATCAAATCTTTCAAATCTCGAATCCTATGAATCCTGTACATAAGAATTGTGTGAACGGTGTAGCAAACAAAGTGAGCCAAACACTTATGGGGGGGGGGGATCTGTGGGTGACACTGCTATGGGGGGATCAGTGGATTGCACTGTTATGGGGAGGATCTGTGGATGGCACTGTTATGGGGGGATCTGTGGATGGCACTGTTATGGAGGGAACTGTGGATGACACTGGTATGGGGGATCTGTGGATGGCACTGTTATGGGGGATCTCTGGATGGCACTGTTATGGGGGATCTGTGGATGGCACTGTTATGGGGATCTGTGGATGGCACTGTTATGGGGGATCTCTGGATGGTACTGTAATGGGGGATCTGTGGATGACACATATATAGCATCTTATGCTATGTGCCATCCACAGATCTCCCCCATAACAGTGTCCCTGCAGTGTGAATGACTCCCAATACAGGGGCTGGGGGCCGGCATCTGGATTAGGAAGGACAGCGGGGACCGGTGCAGTCCCTGTATTCTAATACACCAGCCGCGCTCACTGTTGTATAATCTTATGATCTAACCTGCATTGTTAAGATATAATAATCCATCTGTATTACTTACATTAAAACATTAAGTTTCGCAGCAGAGAGGAGGGAGGAGGCAGGCCTGGAGGACGGGCGGGCAGCCTGCTTCATTCATAAAGGGGACGGCGCAGGCACCTGACATAGGGAGTGATGCTCCGCCCGCCCGTTCCCCCGGGCTGACTCCTCGCTCCTCTCTGCTACGGAACTTATTGTTGTAATGTAAGTAATACAGATGGATTATTATATCTTAACAATGCAGGTTAGATCATAAGATTATACTACAGTTAGCGGGGCCGGTGCATTAGAATACAGGGATTGCACCGGTCTACGCTGTCATGGATTCGTCGGATTCGAATTTAGTAAATGAGCTCGGGATTCAAGTCCACGAATGCCTCGAATCCAACAAGATTCGAGGGATTTTGTGGATTCGACGGATTCGTCGTCCCACCTCTAATCCTTTCCTATGGCTTCCTTCACATCTGTGTCAAAGGCTCCATTAAGAACTTCTGTCGCAAATTGTGTCAAAAATGCAGGACAAAATAGTGCTGCATATTGTGCTACTGTATATTGTCCTGTAAAATTAAAAATACACCACAACAGAAACCCAATGGACTACATAATCATCAATGGGGTCCATAGGGTGCTTTTGGTGTTTATCTCACGAGGGACCCATTTTTGAATTGCAGTCCATTTCCCTGTTCCTATAATGTAAACGGAAGAGCAGAATGATGGAGTTGTGAACAAATCCTAACCAACACAGCAGAATATTATAAATAGATACACGTGGAAACACATTATGAAATACAGTATGTGGAAAGTTACATCAGATGTTTTCTTCATCTAATTGTGCCTGGGCCTGTATGCATTACCATCTGCTTTTCTTGCATGATCACACAGCCCACTCTCTGAGTTCCTTTACATCTTTCTCTACAGTGTTTCTCTATCTAGTTATATATTTCCCTTCTGCTTCATTTAACTCTCTGGCTTCAATGTGTTAAATATTCTCACTGTGATTACAGGCCCCATCACAAAGGCAATGTAGAGCAGAAATTGTTAGTCACAGCTGAATGCATCTTCTTAGGGAAGATGCATACATATTCTTTATGAAATGTCTTTGTGAAATGTGTCTGAAAGCACTGTGCATTCAAATCATGCTTTGTTACATGTGTAATGTCCCAGAGTGCCATTACCACTTCTGCACCCCGCTACTGACACCTATGGTCTAATATAATGCTATCCTTTGTATTTATTTCAGGTTCTGTACACTGTGCATATTTATTTCTTGTAACTGTTCTTGTTCATGAAATGTATCTGGTTCACCAGTAGGTGGCAGCAAGCATGGCAGTGCTACAGTTACCGAGAATGGAACCCTTATTTCCATTCTAACTCTCCCTCTAAAGAGGGGAGGGGATTAGTTTCTAGGAGCAGTCTAGTACACCCCCAGCTAGGGGAAGGATGTGCAGCAGGGGCACATCCAGCAAAGCAAGCCAGCTAGAGCACCCTAAGTTCTGCTGGATATAGAGACCACAGCTTGGAGCCTCAGGAGCCAGGAGCAAAAGTTCCCTGGATTAAGCTAGACTCAGACTACAGACAGAAGTTGCAGCATCCTGCAGAAGCAGAGAGTCTATCTAAGGCTGTCAGAACAGCCAGAGAGCAACCGATGTAGCAGAGATGAGTTTGCCTGCCACAGTTTTGTTCATGCTAAAGCCTGCTTGGGACCAAGATAAAGTCTGTAAATCATTTAGAGAAACATTTATCAAAAGTAAATCTGCTATTTAACTTCATCACAAGGTCTGGACTCAATTTATTCTTCATCCCCAAGTTAACATTTCTCCTTTTTCTGCTTCGGACGACAACGCCTGGGGTTCCAGAGTATCCAGGTAGGAGCTCCATGACACGTGCACAAAATATTAAAGGGCATTATAGGCCACTCTATACCACTCAGCCATTCCTACATCTGGGTACCATCTACTATAGTTAGGTCCATATATATTTGGACACTGACACAAATTTTGTCTTTATTACCTGTTTACTAAAGCATATTCAAGTTATAGTTATATAATGGACATGGACATAAAGTCCAGACATTTAGCTTTCATTTGAGGGTATCCACATTCAAATTGGATGAAGGGTTTATGAGTTTCAGTTCCTTTACATGTGGCCCCCCTTTTTAAAGGGACCAAAAGTAATTGGATAATTGACTCAAAGGCTGTTTCATGGGCAGGTGTGGACAATTCCGGCATTATTTTATTCTCAATTAAGCACATAAAAGGCCTGGAGTTGATTTGAGTTGTGGTGTTTGCATTTTGAAGATTTTGCTGAAAAGTAAACATGCGGTCAAAGGATCTCTCTATGCAGGTGAAACAAGCCATCCTTCCTCTGCAAAAACTGAAAAAACCCATTCTAGAAATTGCTACACTATTAGGAGTGGAAAAATCTACAGTTTGGTACATCCCGAGAAAGAAAGCACTGGTGAGCTCAACAATGCAAAAAGACCTGGATGCCCACGGAAGACAACAGTGGTAGATGATCGCAGAATAATTACCATGGTGAAGAGAAACCCCTTACCAACAGCCAACCAAGTGAACAACACTTTCCAGGATATAGGCGTATCAATATCCAAATCTACCATAAAAAGAAAACTGCATGAAAGTAAATACAGAGGGTTTACATGGTGCTAGCCACTCATAAGCCTCAAGAATAAGAAGGCTAGATTGGACTTTGCTAAAAAAAATAATAATAAACATCTAAAAAAACCAGCACACTTCTGGAAGAACATTCTTTGGACAGATGAAACAAAGATCAACCTCTACTAGTATGATGGAAATAAAAAATTATGGCGCAGACATGGTACAGCTCATGATCCAAAGCATACCACATCCTCTGTAAAACAGGGCAGAGGCAGTGTGATGGCTTGGGCATGCATGGCTGCCTGTGGCACTGGATCCCTAGTGTTTATTGATGATGTGACACAGGACAGAAGCAGCCGGATGAATTCAGGGGTTTTCAAATCCAGCCAAATGCAGCCAAACTGATTGGTCAGAGTTTCATAATACAGATGGATAATGACCCAAAACATAAAGCCAAAGCAACCCAGGAGTTTATTAAAGCAAAGAAGTGGAATATTCTTGAATGGTCAAGTCAGTCCCCTGATCTGAACCCAATAGAGCATGCATTTCACTTGTTAAAGACTAAACTTCAGACAGAAAGGCCCACAAACAAACAGCAACTGAAAACCGCTGCAGTAAAGGCCTGGCAGAAAAAGGAGGAAAAACAGCGTCTGGTGATGTCCATGAGTTCAAGACTTCAGGAAGTCATTGCCAACAAAGGGTTTTCAACCAAGTATTAGGAATTAACATTTTATTTACAATTATTTAATTTGTCCAATTACTTTTGAGCCCCCGAAATGAAGGGATTGAGTTTAAAAAATACTTTCATTCAGAGCGTTATACCAAAGGAATGCATAAAAATATGAGGAACTTGTAACGGACCGTTTCAGCAGACAAGGGGTTAAAATCCATTTAGGCGATATGCCCCTTTCTGAGAGACAGGCACAGCTACTGCAGAACACCAAACTCCTGAACTGGATACAAAATAGCACTCCAAACTGGAACCTCACGAATAGCTGCTAGCAGACGAACGGGAAAAGCATACAATCAGCTTACACTCCTGGCAATCAGTCTCTAACAGCATACAGGGAATCCCCCCAATAACGAGACAAGGCTCCATGTGAATCCACCAAGGTTATATTGGTAGCTGGTACTCCCGGTCTCTGAGTTGCTTTGTGGGCAGGGATCAGCGGTACTCTGCCCTGGTACCAGCGCTACTATGGAAGAAGCCTGGTTGGAGTCTGGTTGTTGGAGGGGGAAACCGACTGTCTCCCCTTTGGCTAAACAGCCCTGTTGCTGGGGGACAGGACCGGCTGTCCCTACCCCCTGTGCTGTAAGTGCAGAGACCACGGTCCCATCTGCACTGTTGTGGGGCTTACTGTCTCCCTCTGGTGCGTTAAGCTGCCGCTGGGGAGAGGGGGTAACGAGCTCCTCTCCCATACATACTTCCAGCCGCTGGGGAGGCTGACCGACCGCCTCCGCTCCCAATACAGTGTCCTGCTGCAGGGGAAAGGAGACTGGGCTCTCTATTCCCTGTAGGACACTCTGCCGCTGGGGGACAGGACTGACTGTCTCTGCCCCCTGTAACTCCGCCTGCTGCTGGGGAATGGAGACTGGGCTCCCAATTCCCAATAAATCACACGGCCGCTGGGGAATGGAGACTGGGCTCCCAATTCCCTGTAAATCACCCAGCCGCTGGGGAATGGAGACTGGGCTCCCAATTCCCTGCAATTCACACGGCCAATAGGGAGAGGGGGTAACTAGCTCCTCTCCCATACATACTTCCAGCCTCTGGGGAGGGAGACCGACTGTTTCCACTCCCAATACAGTGTCCTGCTTCTGGGGAAAGGAGACTGGGCTCTCTATTCCCTGCTGGACACTCTGCCGCTGGGGAATGTAGACTGGGCTCCCAATTCCCGGCACATCACTCGGCCGCTGGGGAATGGAGACTGGGCTCCCAATTCCCAAAAAATCATGCTGCTGCTGGGGGGCAGGAACAACTACCTCTGTCCCCTGTAACTCAGTCTGCCACTGGGGAGGGAGGACGCTGCTCTCCTCTCCCTGCATTTCACACTGCCGCTGGGGAATGGAGACTGGGCTCCCAATTCCCTGCAGGACCGGTGGAGAGACCTCGGTCCCATATCTACCGGCCACCTGGGGTCCTTCCCAGTAACGCTCTACAATATCTGCCCAGCTGAATGGGTCTGGATCTGGGTCTGTCACCTTACTGTCCTGCTGAGCCTTCCCAATGGAGTGGAAGAGATCTCGGTAGTCCTGCTCCAGTTCCCACTCCAGGGTTGCTAGGTGAGCCAGGTCTTGCTCTACCTCATGGGGGTCATCCCACTCATGTCTAGCCTCCCTCTCATAGAAAATATCCTGAAGTCTGGACTGTGCAGGGCTCCCGAAGTCAGGCTCTGCAAAGGACTCCCATAACAAGCCAGGACCATCAAACTCCTCTCCCTCTGGCTTGTCATGCTCAGCTGTCCAGGGTATATACTGTGCCATATACCACCAGAGCGCCTGGTAGGCATCCTCCAGCCATAGCTCCTGCCATACCCGGTGCTCTAGTTCCTTCACCCATTCCTCCAGGGGCTGCTCTCCCAGGAAGGGCATCCGCAGGGCCACTTGCTTCTGCAACCGCTGCTCTTCACTGGGGAGACTCTCACCCCGCTGGTATTGTACATTATCCAGGGTCTGGTACCAGATGCCTTTCCTTAATGCATCCCGGCCATCCAGGTACTCCTCCTCGTATAACACTGCTGGTTCCATCCTGTTGCTTTTAGGGTCGCTGTACTGGGACATGCGTTGCCCTTAAATTGTAAAATCCACAGAAATGGTGTCTCCTGTAGCTGTCCTCCTGGCTGTAGGAACGATCCTTGCCACCAACGCTTGCCACCAATTGTAACAGACCGTTTCAGCAGACAAGGGGTTAAAATCCGTTTAGGCGATATGCCCCTTTCTGAGAGACAGGCACAGCTACTGCAGAACACCAAACTCCCGAACTGGATACAAAATAGCACTCCAAACTGGAACCTCGCGAATAGCTGCTAGCAGACGAACAGGAAAAGCATACAATCAGCTTACACTCCTAGCAATCAGTCTCTAACAGCATACAGGGAATCCCCCCAATAACGAGACAAGGCTCCGTGTTGAGGGTCAAGCAGTGGTCTGACTGTACTTCAAGTACAGCCTCTTTTATTCACAAAAAACAAACATAGTACTGCTCACAGGGTTTTGAAATACAACCAATCAGTATATTACAACACATACAATGTAAGTACAGCAACCAATCGTTCATGCCCCCAGAGGACCAGAAGGGAGACTGCGACACAGGACAGATACAACACATCCCCACAATGCATCATGGTTTCCTCCTCTCTGTTCCGGAGACAACCGAGGAGCAATCCAATTATCTCTCAGGACAAAGGGAAATCGCTAATATACATGTGGAGACAACAGACATCACCATTTTAAACACACAATGGCACAATGGGAAAATAGAAACACACAGCATATTCCTCCCAAGCTGACAAGTTACACTTATTATAAATTGTTACAACTTTGTGAGTTTACATTGTCCATACATATACCTTACATCAATTTAAACAGTATGACTTGGGGACAAACCTATCCAAAATTCACTTGAATAGGTTCAGGGGTTTAAAAGTTAGTATGGGCCATAATCCTGAGGCAAGAGGCTTTTAAACAGGCCTCTCCAAAACCCAGTGGCGAGGTTGGTTTCGCCACAGAACTAAAGCTAAAAGTCTGAATGTCAACTGCATCTGAATTGTTCCGTTCGAAATCCATTGTGGTAATGTACAGAATAAAATTTAGAAAAATGTTGTCTCTGTCCAAATATATATGTACCTAACTGTATATAATTAAAAAACGGGGGTCCGTGCCCTTGTTGCTTCGCTGTAACTGGTGTCACTGTCATGGAACCATGAACCAGACGTACAACAGAGATGAGTGGAAATAAGAAGGCTTTATTGGAAATCAAGCCGTAGCAAAAGTCCAAACGGATGGCTAAACCGAAGCAGGGTCTTGCGTAGACAGAGGTCAGGAACCAGGAGGGTGGTCAGACGAAGCCAGGATCAGGAACCAACGGGGTAGTCAGACGAAGCCAGGATCAGGAACCAACGGGGTAGTCAGACGAAGCCAGGATCAGGAACCAACGGGGTAGTCAGACGAGGCCAGGATCAGGAACCAGAAGCAGCAGCAGTCTTAGAAGCATGTGAACACAGGAGGACCAAGCAAGGAACTGAAGCCACAGACCTTCTATATATATGAGCTAGGCATCCAGCTCCTCCCAGTGGGAAGGAGAAGCCGCAGGGTGGGAGGCTACAAGAAACCCAGAAACCAAGATGGCCGCCAGCACATGTCAAACGAAGGTAAGACCATGACAGTACCTCCCCCTCAAGGGCCCCTCCTCCGTGGAGTAAGGAACGGTTTCTGAGGGAAGCGTGCGTGGAAGGCTCGGAGCAAAGCAGGAGCATGGACATCTGCGGAGGGAACCCAGGAACGCTCCTCTGGACCATAACCACGCCAATGGACCAAAAAATGCAACCGACCGCGGACCAGGCGTGAGTCCAGGATATTGCTCACCTCATATTCCTCACGATTGCCCACTTGGACCGGACGGGGCCGAGGAACCGAGGAAGTGAAACGATTACACACCAACGGCTTCAACAGGGAGACATGAAACACGTTGGAGATCCGCATGCTAGGAGGAAGCGCAAGGGCATAGGCTACCGGGTTTACCCTGCGAAGCACTCGGAAGGGACCAACAAAGCGAGGCGCCAGCTTGGGAGTGGGCACCCGAAGGTTGAGGTTGCGGGTGGACAACCATACACGGTCTCCGACCTGGTAGGAAGGAGCGGGCGCTCGTCTGCGATCAGCCTGGAGTCTCTGGCGCTGCGCAGAGACCTCAAGGGACCTCTGGATCTGTACCCAAGAAGCACGTAGGACGGAAAGGTGATCCTCCACAGCCGGAGTATCCTGGGGAGAGAATACCTCCGGTAACACGGCAGGTTGGAACCCATAATTGGCCATGAAGGGAGACGTCCCAGAGGAAGAGTTCACCGCCGTGTTCCTGGCAAACTCAGCCCAAGGCAGGAGGTCAACCCAATTGTCTTGGTGATCGGAGACATAGCAACGAAGGAATTGCTCCAAGGCCTGATTAGATCGTTCTGCGGCCCCATTGGACTGAGGGTGGTAGGCCGAGGAGAAAGAGAGATGAATCCCCAACTGGGAGCAAAAGGCGCGCCAGAACCTGGACACAAACTGACTCCCCCGATCCGACACAATCTCCTTGGGCAAACCGTGCAACCGGAAGACCTCCCTGTCGAAAATCGTGGCCAACTCTCGTGCAGAGGGTAACTTCTTGAGAGGAACACAGTGGCACATTTTGGAAAACCGGTCCACAATCATGAGAATGACCGTATGGCCTCGGGATGCAGGGAGGTCCACAATGAAATCTATCCCCAGGTGTGACCATGGGCGCTCCCCGGTGGCTATGGGTTGCAAAAGGCCCAACGGAAGGTGCCGAGGGGACTTACTCTGGGCACAAACAGAGCATGCCGCTACATATGCGGCGATGTCGGAACGTAGAGAAGGCCACCAGAACAGACGTGAAACAGCCCAGGACAGCTGGTTCTTTCCAGGATGCCCCGCGGCCTTGGAGTTATGGTAGGTTCGCAACAACCGAGTGCGCAACTCCTCAGGCACAAAACACCTGCCGTTGGGTCTCCCAGAGGGAGCACCAGATTGAGCCGCCAAAATCTGCTCACCCAGGGGAGAGGTCAGGCTGGTGCGAATGGCGGCCAGGATCTGATTCGGAGGTATGACCGAAGTCGGAATCGACTCCTCCCCGGACAGCTCGGAGTACTGCCGTGATAAGGCATCCGCTCTGATGTTCTTGGAACCGGGTAGGTAGGAGACCACGTAATTAAAACGTGACAAGAACAGAGCCCATCTGGCCTGACGTGGTGTCAATCTCTTGGCCTCAGAAAGGTAGGTCAGATTCTTGTGGTCCGTCAGGATGAGAACCGGAACCACCGAGCCCTCGAGCAAGTGCCTCCATTCTTTAAGGGCCTGCACGATGGCCAATAACTCCCTGTCACCAATCTGATAGTTGCACTCCGCGGAAGACAGTTTCCGGGAGTAAAACCCACAGGGAAGCAGAGGACCCTCTGGTGTTCTACGCTGAGACAGAAGGGCGCCTACTCCCGTCTCAGACGCGTCCACCTCGAGGACAAAGGGCAACCCAGGGTTGGGATGCGACAGAATCGGAGCCGACACAAAGGCGGACTTTAGAGCCTCAAAAGCTCGGATGGCCTCGAGCGGCCAGACCTGGAAATTACTGCCCTTCCTGGTCAGATCCGTGAGAGGCTTGGCTAGCATGGAAAAGTCCCTGATGAACTTCCGATAATAATTGGCGAAGCCCAAAAAGCGCTGCAGGGCACGGAGACCACTGGGCTGGGGCCACTGTAAGACAGCCGAAACCTTCTCAGGATCCATGGAGAACCCCTCAGCGGAAATGATGTAACCTAAGAAGGTTACCTGGGATCGGTGAAATTCGCATTTCTCAAGCTTACCGAACAGCCTGTTCTCTCGTAACCGTTGCAACACTCGTCTGACATCCATAATGTGGGCCTCCATGGATTCAGAATATACCAAGATGTCATCCAAATAGACCACCACACACTGCTGCAACAGGTCATGGAAAACATCGTTGATGAATTCCTGGAAGACTGCGGGCGCATTGCACAACCCAAAGGGCATAACCAAGGATTCATAATGACCGGTCCTGGTGTTAAACGCGGTCTTCCACTCATCGCCCGCCTTGATCCTTACCAGGTTATATGCCGCCCTCAGGTCGAGTTTGGTAAAGACCGTGGCCCCTTTGAGGCGATCGAACAGCTCGGAAATCAAGGGTATCGAGTAAGCGTTCTTGATCGTGATGCGATTGAGACCCCTGTAATCGATGCAAGGCCTCAACTCACCGCCCTTCTTTTTCACAAAGAAAAATCCAGCCCCTGCCGGGGACGAGGATTTGCGAATGTGTCCGCGTGAAAGCGCCTCCCTCACGTACTCCTCCATGGCCTCATTCTCCGCTACCGACAGTGGATAGACTTTGCCACGAGGAGGAACGGCACCGGATTGTAACTCTATGGCACAATCGTATGGGCGGTGCGGAGGTAGGGCAACCGCGCGCACCTTATCGAATACATCCCGGTACTCTTCGTATTCAGGAGGCAACAGAGAGTCCGAGGAAGTACACAGCAACTTGACAGGCCCATGGATGCAACTAACCCCACACTGCGGTGACCACGAGAGGATCTCGACCGATCTCCAATCGAAAGTCGGGTTATGCTTCTGGAGCCAGGGTTACCCCAAGACCACCGAGAAGTGTGGAGACGAAATAACCTGGAGACAGACCGACTCTCTGTGAACGGCACCAATGGCTATCCCCACTGGAAGGGTCTCATGAGTCACGTGTGGCGGCAGAAGGGGTCTGCCGCCTATCGCCTCAAGAGCCAGTGGGGAACCTCGAGGCTGCAGAGGAATGGAATTGGCGGCAACGAACACTCTATCAATGAACAAACCACCAGCACCAGAGTCCACCAACGCCTGGGTCGTCACCGAGCCCCCGACCCAGGAGAGGACAACCGTGATCAGTGGTTTGTCAACACGGGAAACCGGGGACGAGGAGACTCCACCCAAGATCTGCCCCCGACAGGACCTCAGGTGCGAGCGTTCTCCCGGACGGTTCGGACATGCCAAAATGCCCACCGAGACCACAGTACATGCATTGGCCCTCGCGTCTCCAGAGTGCCCTCTCCCCCTCGGACAGGCGAGCAAACCCCCGCTGCATGGGTTCACCCCCAGACAAGTCATCCCCAGGAGGCGTGGGAGGAGAGGGAGGCATGGGTGGGACAGCAAACGTAGGCGCCAATCTGTTAGGAGACCTCCGCAGGCTCTCCTTAAAGGAAGGTCTCTCCCTGAGTCTGGTGTCAATCAAAATCAGGAAAGAAATAAGAGACTCGAGCTCCACTGGTAGGTCCTTAGCTGCAACCTCATCCTTCAAGGCATCCGAGAGACCATGAGAGAAAGCAGCGACCAGAGCCTCATTATTCCAGCCCACCTCTGCTGCCAGGGTACGAAACTCAATGGCGTATTCAGCTACGGATCGTGAACCCTGTCTGATGGACATAAGGAGCTTCGCAGCAGAGGCAGCACGAGCCGGCACATCGAATACCTTCCGAAGAGAAGCAACAAAACCGGAAAACTCGGCAACCACCGGATTGTTGTTCTCCCATAAAGGGCTGGCCCAGGCCAAGGCCTTGTCCGAGAGCAGCGAGATCAAGAAGCCCACCTTTGATCTCTCAGTAGGAAAGGCATGTGGCAGCAACTCGAAATAAATGCCCACCTGGTTAAGGAAACCTCGGCACTGAGTTGGCTCTCCCCCAAAGCGCTGTGGAAGGGGGGCAGAACCGGTCATACCCCGAGACACCGCAGGCGCAGCAACAGGTGTCGGGGTAGACTCTGGCGCAACAACCGCGGCGGCAGTAGGAGCGGGCCCAGGAGCGACAACCGACCCATCGGCAACGGAAGCGAAATGAGCCGTGCGTTCAAGCAGGGTTTGCAACGCCACAGCGAACCGACCCAACAGGTGATCCTGCTGATCAAGTCTGGCAACCAGCGTAGGTAGCGAGGATGGCCCTGTACCGTCAGAATTCATGGCTTGGTCCTAATGTCATGGAACCATGAACCAGACGTACAACAGAGATGAGTGGAAATAAGAAGGCTTTATTGGAAATCAAGCCGTAGCAAAAGTCCAAACGGATGGCTAAACCGAAGCAGGGTCTTGCGTAGACAGAGGTCAGGAACCAGGAGGGTGGTCAGACGAAGCCAGGATCAGGAACCAACGGGGTAGTCAGACGAAGCCAGGATCAGGAACCAACGGGGTAGTCAGACGAAGCCAGGATCAGGAACCAATGGGGTAGTCAGACGAAGCCAGGATCAGGAACCAACGGGGTAGTCAGACGAAGCCAGGATCAGGAACCAACGGGGTAGTCAGACGAGGCCAGGATCAGGAACCAGAAGCAGCAGCAGTCTTAGAAGCATGTGAACACAGGAGGACCAAGCAAGGAACTGAAGCCACAGACCTTCTATATATATGAGCTAGGCATCCAGCTCCTCCCAGTGGGAAGGAGAAGCCGCAGGGTGGGAGGCTACAAGAAACCCAGAAACCAAGATGGCCGCCAGCACATGTCAAACGAAGGTAAGACCATGACAGTCACGAAACACTTATCTTAAAAGGGACCTCTTGTTTCTATTGGACGCTGCACATGTAAGATCCCCATCTATATTGGAATAAAAACTGATAAAGTATAAACCTCGTATTAGTGTTCAATTACCTAAAGAACTATTTGATCAATGAGACATTTTTTTTACCAGGGCAGACTTTTTAAGACTATGCAATATGAGATGATAGATATACAGTAATTCCACTAGGCATTAATGAAAAGACCAGAAAACCTATCCCCTCACACTACCTTGTCCCAGTCTCAGAGCTCTTGCTACTGCTGGTTCAACAGAGAATGCAACTGCCAGTTATAGGGGTGAAAGGTTCCTGGTCTCCTTATGGTAACCATTTAGCCGGAGATACCAGGTACCCTTCAGACCATATACAGTACAGACCAAAAGTTTGGACACACCTTCTCATTCAAAGAGTTTTCTTTATTTTCATGACTATGAAAATTGTAGATTCACACTGAAGGCATCAAAACTATGAATTAACACATGTGGAATTATATACATAACAAAAAAAGTGTGAAACAACTGAAAATATGTCATATTCTAGGTTCTTCAAAGTAGCCACCTTTTGCTTTGATTACTGATTTGCACACTCTTGGCATTCTCTTGATGAGCTTCAAGAGGTAGTCACCTGAAATGGTTTTTACTTCACAGGTGTGCCCTGTCAGGTTTAATAAGTGGGATTTCTTGCCTTATAAATGGGGTTGGGACCATCAGTTGCGTTGTGGAGAAGTCAGGTGGATACACAGCTAATTGTCCTACTAAATAGACTGTTAGAAATTGTATTATGGCAAGAAAAAAGCAGCTAAGTAAAAAAAAACGAGTGGCCATCATTACTTTAAGAAATGTCCGAAAAATTGGGAAAACTTTGAAAGTGTCCCCAAGTGCAGTCACAAAAATCATCAAGTGCTACAAAGAAACTGGCTCACATGCAGACCGCCCCAGGAAAGGAAGACCAAGAGTCACCTCTGCTGCGGAGGATAAGTTCATCCGAGTCACCAGCCTCAGAAATCGCAGGTTAACAGCAGCTCAGATTAGAGACCAGGTCAATGCCACACAGAGTTCTAGCAGCAGACACATCTCTAGAACAACAGTTAAGAGCAGACTGTGTGAATCAGGTCTTCATGGTAGAATATCTGTTAGGAAACCACTGCGAAGGATAGGCAACAAGCAGAAGAGACTTGTTTGGGCTAAAGAACACAAGGAATGGACATTAGACCAGTGGAAATCTGTGCTTTGGTCTGATGAGTCCAAATTTGAGATATTTGGTTCCAACCACCGTGTCTTTGTGCGACGCAGAAAAGGTGAACGGATGGACTCTACATGCCTGGTTCACACCGTGAAGCATGGAGGAGGAGGTGTGATGGTGTGGGGGTGCTTTGCTGGTGACACTGTTGGGGATTTATTCAAAATTGAAGGCACACTGAACCAGCATGGCTACCACAGCATCTTGCAGCGGCATGCTATTCCATCCGGTTTGCGTTTAGTTGGACCATCAATTGTTTTTCAACAGGACAATGACCCCAAACACACCTCCATGTTGTGTAAGGGCTATTTGACTATGAAGGAGAGCGATGAGATGCTGTGCCAGATGACCTGGCCTCTACAGTCACTAGACCTGAACCCAATCGAGATGGTTTGGGGTGAGTTGGACTGCAGAGTGAAGGCAAAAGGGCCAACAAGTGCTAAGCATCTCTGGGAACTCCTTCAAGACTGTTGGAAGACCATTTCAGGTGACTACCTTTTGAAGCTCATCAAGAGAATGTCAAGAGTATGCAAAGCAGTAATCAAAGCAAAAGGTGGCTACTTTGAAGAACCTAGAATATGACATATTTTCAGTTGTTTTACACTTTTCTGTTATGTATATCATTCCACATGTGTTAATTCATAGCTTTGATGCCTTCAGTGTGAATCTACAATTTTCATAGTCATGAAAATAAAGAAAACTCTTTGAATGAGAAGGTGTGTCCAAACTTTTTGTCTGTACTGTAGCTGCATAGTACAAGTTAAAGGGAGCATTTAAGACCGTTCATATCTCATTATAGCACAGCTGCACATCATGTAAATAGTACCCTTATTGTGCCTATCCCACATCCAGAAGTTGAAAAAAACACTTTATAAAGATACTTAAATTAGGTCCCTCAAGTGTCCAGGGGCGATGTTGTTGCCGCAAGTGCCCAGGCCCCTTTCCGATGTGCCCACATAACCAATCCCCTTGCAGTACTCTAGCCCGTCCTCCTCTCCTACTTCTCTCTGGGAATGTACCAGATGGCAAGAACATACAGCACATGGCCCGTCACCAGCCTGGTACAATGCTTTTTACCTGCACGTGTTATCCTTGACTGGGACAAGGGATATAAACCAAAACTTTTTGGACAATAAAATATTTAATAAACTTGTGTTGCAGGGCAACAGAGTAGGAACTTGACAATGTCACATGTCAAATAGGGAAACTGAACAAAGCATATCTCCCCCTTCTTTATCTTACTACACTTCATTAAAAAGTCTGCTTTAAAGACCATGGGTACCTTCACATAAAAAAATTACAGATTGCATCTATTGTGGCATAAAAATACATTTGATAGTTGATTTGAGTCAATAATTTAGATATTTTTTCTTCTGCAGCTTATTTCTCTTTGCATACAGTGCTAGCTGCTCAGTACTATTCACAGTGAAATCCATCAGACAGGATCTCTGATTGCTCATCCTGTAACTCTTATCTCCTGAAAGCTACATATCTATATACCGTAAACCTAGCATATGTGGTAAACTATAGGGATGAGCGAACTCGAACTGTATAGTTCGGGTTCGTACCGAATTTTGGGGTGTCCGTGACACGGACCCGAACCCGGACATTTTCGTAAAAGTCCGGGTTCGGGTTCGGTGTTCGTCGCTTTCTTCGCGCTTTTGTGACGCTTTCTTGGCGCTTTTTGAAAGGCTGCAAAGCAGCCAATCAACAAGCGTCATACTACTTGCCCCAAGAGGCCATCACAGCCATGCCTACTATTGGCATGGCTGTGATTGGCCAGAGCACCATGTGACCCAGCCTCTATTTAAGCTGGAGTCACATAGCGCCGCCCGTCACTCTGCTCTGATTAGCGTAGGGAGAGGTTGCGGCTGCGACAGTAGGGCGAGATTAGGCAGATTAACTCCTCCAAAGGACTTGATTAACTGATCGATCTGCAGCTGTGGATCATTGAGCTGCTGATCCTCAATTGCTCACTGTTTTTAGGCTGCCCAGACCGTTTGTCAGTCACATTTTTCTGGGGTGATCGGCGGCCATTTTGTGTCTTGTGGTGCGCCAGCACAAGCTGCGACCAAGTGCATTTAACCCTCAATGGTGTGGTTGTTTTTTGGCTAAAGCCTACATCAGGGTGAAGCTGTCACACCAAGTGCATTTAACCAGCAATAGTCTGTTCATTTTTTGGCCATATACAAAATCAGGGGCAAGCTGCGCCTGTCACCAAGTGCATTTAACCCTCAATGGTGTGGTTGTTTTTTGGCTAAAGCCTACATCAGGGTGAAGCTGTCACACCAAGTGCATTTAACCAGCAATAGTCTGTTCATTTTTTGGCCATATACTAAATCAGGGGCAAGCTGCGCCTGTCACCAAGTGCATTTAACCCTCAATGGTGTGGTTGTTTTTTGGCTAAAGCCTACATCAGGGTGAAGCTGTCACACCAAGTGCATTTAACCAGCAATAGTCTGTTTATTTTTTGGCCATATCCCAGTCTAATTCTGTCACTAAATCCATACCGGTCACCCAGCGCCTAAATACTAGGCCTCAAATTTATATCCCGCTAAATCTGTCCTTAGTGCTGTAGCTGGGCGAGTTATTTAGTGTCCGTTCAAGCACATTTCTTGTTCTGGGTTGAAATACAATTCCCAATTTAGCAATTTCATAATTTAGTGGTTTCTGCTATATCAGAGCTATTTGAAATCTATCCCTAAAAGGGTATATAATATTCAAGGTGCACATTGGGTCATTCAGAATAACTTCACACACACCCGCTACTGTGTATTTCCAAGTCTAATTCTGGCACTAAACCCATACCTGTCACCCAGCGCCTAAATACTAGGCCTCAAATTTATATCCAGCTAAATCTGTCCCTAGTGCTGTAGCTGGGCGAGTTATTTAGTGTCCGTTCAAGCACATTTCTTGTTCTGGGTTGAAATACAATTCCCAATTTCGCAATTTCATAATTTAGTGGTTTCTGCTATATCAGAGCTATTTGAAATCTATCCCTAAAAGGGTATATAATATTCAAGGTGCACATTGGGTCATTCAGAATAACTTCACACACACCCGCTACTGTGTATTTCCAAGTCTAATTCTGGCACTAAACCCATACCTGTCACCCAGCGCCTAAATACTAGGCCTCAAATTTATATCCCGCTAAATCTGTCCTTAGTGCTGTAGCTGGGCGAGTTATTTAGTGTCCGTTCAAGCACATTTCTTGTTCTGGGTTGAAATACAATTCCCAATTTAGCAATTTCATAATTTAGTGGTTTCTGCTATATCAGAGCTATTTGAAATCTATCCCTAAAAGGGTATATAATATTCAAGGTGCACATTGGGTCATTCAGAATAACTTCACACACACCCGCTACTGTGTATTTCCAAGTCTAATTCTGGCACTAAACCCATACCTGTCACCCAGCGCCTAAATACTAGGCCTCAAATTTATATCCCGCTAAATCTGTCCTTAGTGCTGTAGCTGGGCGAGTTATTTAGTGTCCGTTCAAGCACATTTCTTGTTCTGGGTTGAAATACAATTCCCAATTTAGCAATTTCATAATTTAGTGGTTTCTGCTATATCAGAGCTATTTGAAATCTATCCCTAAAAGGGTATATAATATTCAAGGTGCACATTGGGTCATTCAGAATAACTTCACACACACCCGCTACTGTGTATTTCCAAGTCTAATTCTGGCACTAAACCCATACCTGTCACCCAGCGCCTAAATACTAGGCCTCAAATTTATATCCCGCTAAATCTGTCCCTAGTGCTGTAGCTGGGCGAGTTATTTAGTGTCCGTTCAAGCACATTTCTTGTTCTGGGTTGAAATACAATTCCCAATTTAGCAATTTCATAATTTAGTGGTTTCTGCTATATCAGAGCTATTTGAAATCTATCCCTAAAAGGGTATATAATATTCAAGGTGCACATTGGGTCATTCAGAATAACTTCACACACACCCGCTACTGTGTATTTCCAAGTCTAATTCTGGCACTAAACCCATACCTGTCACCCAGCGCCTAAATACTAGGCCTCAAATTTATATCCCGCTAAATCTGTCCCTAGTGCTGTAGCTGGGCGAGTTATTTAGTGTCCGTTCAAGCACATTTCTTGTTCTGGGTTGAAATACAATTCCCAATTTAGCAATTTCATAATTTAGTGGTTTCTGCTATATCAGAGCTATTTGAAATCTATCCCTAAAAGGGTATATAATATTCAAGGTGCACATTGGGTCATTCAGAATAACTTCACACACACCCGCTACTGTGTATTTCCAAGTCTAATTCTGGCACTAAACCCATACCTGTCACCCAGCGCCTAAATACTAGGCCTCAAATTTATATCCCGCTAAATCTGTCCCTAGTGCTGTAGCTGGGCGAGTTATTTAGTGTCCGTTCAAGCACATTTCTTGTTCTGGGTTGAAATACAATTCCCAATTTAGCAATTTCATAATTTAGTGGTTTCTGCTATATCAGAGCTATTTGAAATCTATCCCTAAAAGGGTATATAATATTCAAGGTGCACATTGGGTCATTCAGAATAACTTCACACACACCCGCTACTGTGTATTTCCAAGTCTAATTCTGGCACTAAACCCATACCTGTCACCCAGCGCCTAAATACTAGGCCTCAAATTTATATCCCGCTAAATCTGTCCCTAGTGCTGTAGCTGGGCGAGTTATTTAGTGTCCGTTCAAGCACATTTCTTGTTCTGGGTTGAAATACAATTCCCAATTTAGCAATTTCATAATTTAGTGGTTTCTGCTATATCAGAGCTATTTGAAATCTATCCCTAAAAGGGTATATAATATTCAAGGTGCACATTGGGTCATTCAGAATAACTTCACACACACCCGCTACTGTGTATTTCCAAGTCTAATTCTGGCACTAAACCCATACCTGTCACCCAGCGCCTAAATACTAGGCCTCAAATTTATATCCCGCTAAATCTGTCCCTAGTGCTGTAGCTGGGCGAGTTATTTAGTGTCCGTTCAAGCACATTTCTTGTTCTGGGTTGAAATACAATTCCCAATTTAGCAATTTCATAATTTAGTGGTTTCTGCTATATCAGAGCTATTTGAAATCTATCCCTAAAAGGGTATATAATATTCAAGGTGCACATTGGGTCATTCAGAATAACTTCACACACACCCGCTACTGTGTATTTCCAAGTCTAATTCTGGCACTAAACCCATACCTGTCACCCAGCGCCTAAATACTAGGCCTCAAATTTATATCCAGCTAAATCTGTCCCTAGTGCTGTAGCTGGGCGAGTTATTTAGTGTCCGTTCAAGCACATTTCTTGTTCTGGGTTGAAATACAATTCCCAATTTAGCAATTTCATAATTTAGTGGTTTCTGCTATATCAGAGCTATTTGAAATCTATCCCTAAAAGGGTATATAATATTCAAGGTGCACATTGGGTCATTCAGAATAACTTCACACACACCCGCTACTGTGTATTTCCAAGTCTAATTCTGGCACTAAACCCATACCTGTCACCCAGCGCCTAAATACTAGGCCTCAAATTTATATCCAGCTAAATCTGTCCCTAGTGCTGTAGCTGGGCGAGTTATTTAGTGTCCGTTCAAGCACATTTCTTGTTCTGGGTTGAAATACAATTCCCAATTTAGCAATTTCATAATTTAGTGGTTTCTGCTATATCAGAGCTATTTGAAATCTATCTCTAAAAGGGTATATAATATTCAAGGTGCACATTGGGTCATTCAGAATAACTTCACACACACCCGCTACTGTGTATTTCCAAGTCTAATTCTGGCACTAAACCCATACCTGTCACCCAGCGCCTAAATACTAGGCCTCAAATTTATATCCCGCTAAATCTGTCCTTAGTGCTGTAGCTGGGCGAGTTATTTAGTGTCCGTTCAAGCACATTTCTTGTTCTGGGTTGAAATACAATTCCCAATTTAGCAATTTCATAATTTAGTGGTTTCTGCTATATCAGAGCTATTTGAAATCTATCCCTAAAAGGGTATATAATATTCAAGGTGCACATTGGGTCATTCAGAATAACTTCACACACACCCGCTACTGTGTATTTCCAAGTCTAATTCTGGCACTAAACCCATACCTGTCACCCAGCGCCTAAATACTAGGCCTCAAATTTATATCCCGCTAAATCTGTCCCTAGTGCTGTAGCTGGGCGAGTTATTTAGTGTCCGTTCAAGCACATTTCTTGTTCTGGGTTGAAATACAATTCCCAATTTAGCAATTTCATAATTTAGTGGTTTCTGCTATATCAGAGCTATTTGAAATCTATCCCTAAAAGGGTATATAATATTCAAGGTGCACATAGGGTCATTCAGAATAACTTCACACACCCGCTACTGTGCATTTCCAAATCTAATTCTGTCACTAAACCCATACCTGTCACCCAGCGCCTAAATACTAGGCCTCAAATTTATATCCCGCTAAATCTCTCGTTACCGCTGTCCTGTTGTGGCTGGGAAAGTTATTTAGTGTCCGTCAAAGCACATTTTTTGTTCTGGGTTGAAATACAATTCCCAATTTAGCAATTTCATAATTTAGTCGTTTCTGCTATATCAGAGCTATTTGAAATCTATCCCTAAAAGGGCTAGATCATATTGAAGGTGCACATAGGGTCATTCAGAATAACTTCACACACACGCTTCTGTGCATTTCCAAGTCTAATTCTGTCACTAAATCCATACCGGTCACCCAGCGCCTAAATACTAGGCCTCAAATTTATATCCCGCTGAATTTGAATACAATACATTGGGCCAAATAATATATTTGTTGTTGTGGTGAACCATAACAATGAGAAAAACATCTAGTAAGGGACGCGGACGTGGACATGGTCGTGGTGGTGTTAGTGGACCCTCTGGTGCTGGGAGAGGACGTGGCCGTTCTGCCACATCCACACGTCCTAGTGTACCAACTACCTCAGGTCCCAGTAGCCGCCAGAATTTACAGCGATATATGGTGGGGCCCAATGCCGTTCTAAGGATGGTAAGGCCTGAGCAGGTACAGGCATTAGTCAATTGGGTGGCCGACAGTGGATCCAGCACGTTCACATTATCTCCCACCCAGTCTTCTGCAGAAAGCGCACAGATGGCGCCTGAAAACCAACCCCATCAGTCTGTCACATCACCCCCATGCATACCAGGGAAACTGTCTCAGCCTCAAGTTATGCAGCAGTCTCTTATGCTGTTTGAAGACTCCGCTGGCAGGGTTTCCCAAGGGCATCCACCTAGCCCTTCCCCAGCGGTGAAAGACATAGAATGCACTGACGCACAACCACTTATGTTTCCTGATGATGAGGACATGGGAATACCACCTCAGCATGTCTCTGATGATGACGAAACACAGGTGCCAACTGCTGCGTCTTTCTGCAGTGTGCAGACTGAACAGGAGGTCAGGGATCAAGACTGGGTGGAAGACGATGCAGGGGACGATGAGGTCCTAGACCCCACATGGAATGAAGGTCGTGCCACTGACTTTCACAGTTCGGAGGAAGAGGCAGTGGTGAGACCGAGCCAACAGCGTAGCAAAAGAGGGAGCAGTGGGCAAAAGCAGAACACCCGCCGCCAAGAGACTCCGCCTGCTACTGACCGCCGCCATCTGGGACCGAGCACCCCAAAGGCAGCTTCAAGGAGTTCCCTGGCATGGCACTTCTTCAAACAATGTGCTGACGACAAGACCCGAGTGGTTTGCACGCTGTGCCATCAGAGCCTGAAGCGAGGCATTAACGTTCTGAACCTGAGCACAACCTGCATGACCAGGCACCTGCATGCAAAGCATGAACTGCAGTGGAGTAAACACCTTAAAACCAAGGAAGTCACTCAGGCTCCCCCTGCTACCTCTTCTGCTGCTGCCGCCTCGGCCTATTCTGCTGCTGCCGCCTCGGCCTCTTCCTCCGCCTCTGGAGGAACGTTGGCACCTGCCGCCCAGCAAACAGGGGATGTACCACCAACACCACCACCACCACCTCCGTCACCAAGCGTCTCAACCATGTCACACGCCAGCGTTCAGCTCTCCATCTCACAAACATTTGATAGAAAGCGTAAATTCCCACCTAGCCACCCTCGATCCCTGGCCCTGAATGCCAGCATTTCTAAACTACTGGCCTATGAAATGCTGTCATTTAGGCTGGTGGACACAGACAGCTTCAAACAGCTCATGTCGCTTGCTGTCCCACAGTATGTTGTTCCCAGCCGGCACTACTTCTCCAAGAGAGCCGTGCCTTCCCTGCACAACCAAGTATCCGATAAAATCAAGTGTGCACTGCGCAACGCCATCTGTGGCAAGGTCCACCTAACCACAGATACGTGGACCAGTAAGCACGGCCAGGGACGCTATATCTCCCTAACTGCACACTGGGTAAATGTAGTGGCAGCTGGGCCCCAGGCGGAGAGCTGTTTGGCGCACGTCCTTCCGCCGCCAAGGATCGCAGGGCAACATTCTTTGCCTCCTGTTGCCACCTCCTCCTTCTCGGCTTCCTCCTCCTCTTCTTCCACCTGCTCATCCAGTCAGCCACACACCTTCACCACCAACTTCAGCACAGCCCGGGGTAAACGTCAGCAGGCCATTCTGAAACTCATATGTTTGGGGGACAGGCCCCACACCGCACAGGAGTTGTGGCGGGGTATAGAACAACAGACCGACGAGTGGTTGCTGCCGGTGAGCCTCAAGCCCGGCCTGGTGGTGTGTGATAATGGGCGAAATCTCGTTGCAGCTCTGGGACTAGCCAATTTGACGCACATCCCTTGCTTGGCGCATGTGCTGAATTTGGTGGTGCAGAAGTTCATTCACAACTACCCCGACATGTCAGAGCTGCTGCATAAAGTGCGGGCCGTCTGTTCGCGCTTCCGGCGTTCACATCCTGCTGCTGCTCGCCTGTCTGCGCTACAGCGTAACTTCGGCCTTCCCGCTCACCGCCTCATATGCGACGTGCCCACCAGGTGGAACTCCACCTTGCACATGCTGGACAGACTGTGCGAGCAGCAGCAGGCCATAGTGGAGTTTCAGCTGCAGCACGCACGGGTCAGTCGCACTACAGAACAGCACCACTTCACCACCAATGACTGGGCCTCCATGCGAGACCTGTGTGCCCTGTTGCGCTGTTTCGAGTACTCCACCAACATGGCCAGTGGCGATGACACCGTTATCAGCGTTACAATACCACTTCTATGTCTCCTTGAGAAAACACTTAGGGCGATGATGGAAGAGGAGGTGGCCCAGGAGGAGGAGGAGGAGGAGGAGGAAGAGGGGTCATTTTTAGCACTTTCAGGCCAGTCTCTTCGAAGTGACTCAGAGGGAGGTTTTTGGCAACAGCAGAGGCCAGGTACAAATGTGGCCAGCCAGGGCCCACTACTGGAGGACGAGGAGGACGAGGATGAGGAGGAGGTGGAGGAGGATGAGGATGAAGCATGGTCACAGCGGGGTGGCACCCAACGCAGCTCGGGTCCATCACTGGTGCGTGGCTGGGGGGAAAGGCAGGACGATGACGATACGCCTCCCACAGAGGACAGCTTGTCCTTACCCCTGGGCAGCCTGGCACACATGAGCGACTACATGCTGCAGTGCCTGCGCAACGACAGCAGAGTTGCCCACATTTTAACCTGTGCGGACTACTGGGTTGCCACCCTGCTGGATCCACGCTACAAAGACAATGTGCCCACCTTACTTCCTGCACTGGAGCGTGATAGGAAGATGCGCGAGTACAAGCGCACGTTGGTAGACGCGCTACTGAGAGCATTCCCAAATGTCACAGGGGAACAAGTGGAAGCCCAAGGCCAAGGCAGAGGAGGAGCAAGAGGTCGCCAAGGCAGCTGTGTCACGGCCAGCTCCTCTGAGGGCAGGGTTAGCATGGCAGAGATGTGGAAAACTTTTGTCAACACGCCACAGCTAACTGCACCACCACCTGATACGCAACGTGTTAGCAGGAGGCAACATTTCACTAACATGGTGGAACAGTACGTGTGCACACCCCTCCACGTACTGACTGATGGTTCGGCCCCATTCAACTTCTGGGTCTCTAAATTGTCCACGTGGCCAGAGCTAGCCTTTTATGCCTTGGAGGTGCTGGCCTGCCCGGCAGCCAGCGTTTTGTCTGAACGTGTATTCAGCACGGCAGGGGGCGTCATTACAGACAAACGCAGCCGCCTGTCTACAGCCAATGTGGACAAGCTGACGTTCATAAAAATGAACCAGGCATGGATCCCACAGGACCTGTCCGTCCCTTGTCCAGATTAGACATTAACTACCTCCCCATAACCATATATTATTGGACTCCAGGGCACTTCCTCATTCAATCCTATTTTTATTTTCATTTTACCATTATATTGCGAGGCTACCCAAAGTTGAATGAACCTCTCCTCTGCCTGTGTGCTAGGCCTAAATATATGCCAATGGACTGTTGCAGTGGTGGGTGACGTGAAGCCTCATTCTCTGCTATGACATGCAGACTAATTCTCTGCTGACATGAAGACAGATTCTCTGTTACGGGACCTCCCTCCTCTGCCTGGGTGCTGGGCCTAAATATATGCCAATGGACTGTTGCAGTGGTGGGTGACGTGAAGCCTGATTCTCTGCTATGACATGCAGACTAATTCTCTGCTGACATGAAGACAGATTCTCTGTTACGGGACCTCTCTCCTCTGCCTGTGTGTGTGCTGGGCCTAAATATATGCCAATGGACTGTTGCAGTGGTGGCTGACGTGAAGCCTCATTCTCTGCTATGACATGCAGACTGATTCTCTGCTGACATGAAGCCAGATTCTCTGTTACGGGACCTCTCTCCTCTGCCTGTGTGTGTGCTGGGCCTAAATATATGCCAATGGACTGTTGCAGTGGTGGCTGACGTGAAGCCTCATTCTCTGCTATGACATGCAGACTAATTCTCTGCTGACATGAAGACAGATTCTCTGTTACGGGACCTCCCTCCTCTGCCTGGGTGCTGGGCCTAAATATATGCCAATGGACTGTTGCAGTGGTGGCTGACGTGAAGCCTCATTCTCTGCTATGACATGCAGACTAATTCTCTGCTGACATGAAGACAGATTCTCTGTTACGGGACCTCTCCTCCTCTGCCTGGGTGCTGGGCCTAAATATATGCCAATGGACTGTTGCAGTGGTGGCTGACGTGAAGCCTCATTCTCTGCTATGACATGCAGACTAATTCTCTGCTGACATGAAGACAGATTCTCTGTTACGGGACCTCCCTCCTCTGCCTGGGTGCTGGGCCTAAATATATGCCAATGGACTGTTGCAGTGGTGGGTGACGTGAAGCCTCATTCTCTGCTATGACATGCAGACTGATTCTCTGCTGACATGAAGCCAGATTGTCTGTTACGGGACCTCCCTCCTCTGCCTGGGTGCTGGGCCTAAATATATGCCAATGGACTGTTGCAGTGGTGGCTGACGTGAAGCCTCATTCTCTGCTATGACATGCAGACTAATTCTCTGCTGACATGAAGACAGATTCTCTGTTACGGGACCTCCCTCCTCTGCCTGGGTGCTGGGCCTAAATATATGCCAATGGACTGTTGCAGTGGTGGCTGACGTGAAGCCTCATTCTCTGCTATGACATGCAGACTAATTCTCTGCTGACATGAAGACAGATTCTCTGTTACGGGACCTCCCTCCTCTGCCTGGGTGCTGGGCCTAAATATATGCCAATGGACTGTTGCAGTGGTGGCTGACGTGAAGCCTCATTCTCTGCTATGACATGCAGACTGATTCTCTGCTGACATGAAGCCAGATTGTCTGTTACGGGACCTCTCTCCTCTGCCTGTGTGCTAGGCCTAAATATATGCCAATGGACTGTTGCAGTGGTGGCTGACGTGAAGCCTCATTCTCTGCTATGACATGCAGACTGATTCTCTGCTGACATGAAGCCAGATCGTCTGTTACGGGACCTCTCTGCTCTGCCTGTGTGCTAGGCCTAAATATATGCCAATGGACTGTTGCAGTGGTGGGTGACGTGAAGCCTCATTCTCTGCTATGACATGCAGACTGATTCTCTGCTGTCATGAAGCCAGATTGTCTGTTACGGGACCTCTCTGCTCTGCCTGTGTGCTAGGCCTAAATATATGCCAATGGACTGTTGCAGTGGTGGGTGACGTGAAGCCTCATTCTCTGCTATGACATGCAGACTGATTCTCTGCTGACATGAAGCCAGATTGTCTGTTACGGGACCTCTCTCCTCTGCCTGTGTGCTAGGCCTAAATATATGCCAATGGACTGTTGCAGTGGTGGCTGACGTGAAGCCTCATTCTCTGCTATGACATGCAGACTAATTCTCTGCTGACATGAAGCCAGATTGTCTGTTACGGGACCTCTCTCCTCTGCCTGGGTGCTGGGCCTAAATTTATGACAATGGACTGTTGCAGTGGTGGCTGACGTGAAGCCTGATTCTCTGCTATGACATGCAGACTGATTCTCTGCTGACATGAAGCCAGATCCTCTGTTACGGGACCTCTCTCCTCTGCCTGTGTGTGTGCTGGGCCTAAATATATGCCAATGGACTGTTGCAGTGGTGGCTGACGTGAAGCCTCATTCTCTGCTATGACATGCAGACTGATTCTCTGCTGACATGAAGCCAGATTCTCTGTTACGGGACCTCTCTCCTCTGCCTGTGTGTGTGCTGGGCCTAAATATATGCCAATGGACTGTTGCAGTGGTGGCTGACGTGAAGCCTCATTCTCTGCTATGACATGCAGACTAATTCTCTGCTGACATGAAGACAGATTCTCTGTTACGGGACCTCCCTCCTCTGCCTGGGTGCTGGGCCTAAATATATGCCAATGGACTGTTGCAGTGGTGGCTGACGTGAAGCCTCATTCTCTGCTATGACATGCAGACTAATTCTCTGCTGACATGAAGACAGATTCTCTGTTACGGGACCTCTCTCCTCTGCCTGGGTGCCGGGGCCTAAATATCTGAGAATGGACTGTTCCAGTGGTGGGTGACGGGAAGCCAGATTCTCTGCTATGGAACCTCTCTCCAATTGATTTTGGTTAATTTTTATTTATTTAATTTTTATTTTAATTCATTTCCCTATCCACATTTGTTTGCAGGGGATTTACCTACATGTTGCTGCCTTTTGCAGCCCTCTAGCTCTTTCCTGGGCTGTTTTACAGCCTTTTTAGTGCCGAAAAGTTCGGGTCCCCATTGACTTCAATGGGGTTCGGGTTCGGGACGAAGTTCGGATCGGGTTCGGATCCCGAACCCGAACATTTCCGGGATGTTCGGCCGAACTTCTCGAACCCGAACATCCAGGTGTTCGCTCAACTCTAGTAAACTATTTTCCATTTCCTACATGAGAGGAAAATCGAATGACCTCAAGTTTACTGCCATTTGGGCATTGGTAAAATACTAAAAGTGAACAGGATTGTGATGGTAATGGGAATCATTTAATGTAACAGATGACAAGCACATGCAGCACAGGGCCTGTCACCAACCTGGTACAATGCTTTTTAACTATACGTGTCCTTAATGACATGAATGTGTCACTATGGTTCATTCACTCTGTCGGTTCTATTATATGGCAAACTGTTAGGAGTATCATCAGTCAGTCAATATCAGGGAAAAAGTACCAAAAGAGGTAGACGTGCTGTTGGTATAAGTGCTGGTAATTTATACTACTATGCCTAATTTATGTATTTTATATATAATGCAGTACAAATATTGTCTCAATTGAACAGACAGTTGGATGATAAACATGATAAATGTATAAGACTGCTATGTTGGATACACTGGTGGATCCAGGGTGGGGGCAACGGGGCAATCCCCCCCCCCAACGAGCTGCTCAGAAGTGGGGGGTGGCAGCCGCAGGGCACAGGGAGATGAGCACTTCCATAGTGGAATGCTCATCTCCATAGTCATCTGTATCGCCGTCCTCAGGACAGCGATACAGATGGCTGTGCTGCGGCGGGGCAGGGGAAGGAGAGGCGTGTCCCTTCCCCTTCCTCTGATAGGCTGCAGGCTCTAGGCCGGCAGCATATCAGAGGCTGACACAGGCAGTGTGATTACGTCATTGTGCCACCTGAGCCGTAGAGCGCGGGACACAGGCTGGAAGAGGCCTGCTGTTACTGGCACATTGGGGGGGGCTTCTTGTTTCTGGCACATTGGGGGGGCTCTTGTTACTGGCACATTGGGGGGCTCTTGTTCCTTGAACATTGGGGGGGCTCTTATTACTGGCACATGATGGGGGGCCCCTCTTATTACTGGCACATGATGGGGGGCCTCTTATTACTGGCACATGATGGGGGTGCTTATTACTGGCACATGATGGAGTCTCTTATTACTGGCACATGAGGAGGGCTCTTATTACTGGCACATGATGGGGGGTGCTTATTATTGGCACATGATGGGGGCTCTTATTACTGGCACATGATGGGGGCTCTTATTACTGGCACATGATGGGGGCACTTATTGGGGGCACTTATTACTGAAACATTATTGGGGCACTTATTACTGGCACTTTATTGGAGGCACTTTTTACTTGCACATTATGGGGGCTCTTATTACTGGCACATGATGGGGGGCTCTTATTACTGGCACATGATGGGGCACTTATTGGGGGCACTTATTACTGGAACTTTATTGGGGCACTTTTTACTGGCACATTATGGGGGCTCTTATTACTGGCACATGATGGGGGTGCTTATTACTGGCACATGATGGGGAAGTGCTTATTACTGGCAAATGATGGGGTGCTTATTATTGGCACATGACGGGGGGTGATTATTACTTGCACATGATGGGGGTGCTTATTTTTGGCACATAATGGGGGCTCTAATTAGTGGCATATGATGGGGTGCTTATTACTGGCACATGATGAGGGGGCTCTTATTACTGGCACATGATTGGGGGCTCTTATTACTGGCAAATGATCGGGGGCACTTATTATTGGCACATTATTGGGGGCACTTATTACTGGCACATTATTTGGAACACTTCTTACTGGCACATTTTTGGTGGGCACTATAGGGGCATCTACTGAGGCCACAAAGAAGGGGTATTTTGGGAGGCTCTGTACAGTAGCATTTTATACTGGGACACATTATGGTGGATAATCTGGGGAAGGGGGAGGGAGTACTATGAGGTCATCTACGGGGGCACTAAGAAGGGGTACTGTATTTTATACTTGCAAATTATGGGAAACACTGAGGGCATCTACTGGGGAACTATATATGGGGCATTTTATACTGGTACATTATGGGGGGCACTAAGAGGAAGGGGGAGAGGAGCACTATGGTTGAGTTTACTGGGGGCACTATATAGGGGTATTTTATACTGGCACATTATGGGGCACTACGGGGACATTAGCTCAACTGGAGGCATTACAAGGGGGTGTCTCATTATAAGGAGAATTATTTCTACTGGGGGGGGGCATTATGGTGGGCTTTATTACTCCCCCATGGTATGAGCCCCCTAGTAGCAGCACCAGCCTATCCCTTTGCGCCTTATCCAAATCCTTATTATGAAATCTTTCTCATTAGGATGAAACACAAAATCAGCTCCACCGAGCCCCCTAGCCAAGTGTTGAAGTGGTGTCCGAGATCCCCAAGGGCCAAGCCAAGTAAAGGTTTTCATGTGAAATATGTTTATGTTATAAACATATAGCATACACTGTACCACACAATATACAGTATACCTCTACAGTACACTGTGTAGTCTTTTCGATAAGCACCATTGTTTTGTGGCGGTGGACAGAAAATCTGGAAGTGCCCCTCCCAAGACCAGACTCTGGATCCGCCACTGGTTGGATAAGCATGTAAAACAAAATCACGCTAGATACAGTAAGAGACAGTATAACATAACATCATTGTAAGTTTGGAGCAGAGAAAAAGGAAATCTATAGTCTACATATGCAAAGGAAAACAGACTGTATAAAAAAGAATACACACCTAATCATGATTTAAAATAAGATAGCTATGGTATGCTGGCGACGTCTTCATTACACTGACTGATTAGTTTCTTAACAGAAATGGGGAATGCTCATGATATTCAGTAAATCCTGCAATAGTAATGTAAGTGGTGGAGAGGCTGTCTCCTTTTAGTTTGGGTTCAGACTGTTTCTTTAAGAGGCCTATGCCTTTTACCGCATTGCAACCAATAACTGTTTTATACTGTATGTGTCTTACAGCAAAGGCAAAATGAAGGAGACTTATAAAGACTGGTGTTGCCATATACAGCATCTCACAAAAGTTAGTACAGCCCCCACATTTTTGTAAATATTTGATTATATTCTTTAATGGGACAACACTGAAGATATGACAATTTGATACAATGTAAAACAGTCAGTGTACAGCCTGTATAAAACAGTGTACATTTGGTGTGCCCTCAAAATAACTCAACACAAAGCCATTGATGTCTAAACCGCTGACAAATAAAGTGAGTACACCCCTAAGTGAAAATGGCCAAATTGTGCCCAATTAGCCATTTTCTCTCCCTAGTGTCATATGACTCATTAGGTCTCAGGTGTAAATGGTGGGAAGCTGTATTCAATTTGGTCTTATCGCTCTCACACTCTCTCATATTGGTCACTGGAAGTTCAACCTGGCACCTGATGGCAAATAACTCTCTAAGGACCTGAAAAAAGTAGTGTTGCTCTACATAAAGATGACCTAGGCTATAAGAAAAATGCCAACACCTTGAAACTGAGCTGCAGCACGGTGGCAAGGCCATACAATGGTTTAACATTAGGCAGTCACTGAATAACAATTTTATTGTAGGCCAGTGGAGTACAGGACCCAAAAATTAGGCATTTAACTGACAGAAAAGAATAAGTGTGGCTGGAGGTATATTAGATGGATAGTGGATAACAATTTCACTGTAGGCTAGTGCAGGCCCAAAAAATTAGACATTCACCTAACAGAAAATAACGTGATGATGTGGCTGGAGGTATATTAGACCGTCAGTGGATAACAATTTTACTGTAGGCCAGTACAGACCCAAAAAGTTAGGCATTCATCTGACAGAAAAGAACTTGTGATGATGTGGCTGGAGGTACATTAGGCGGTTACTGACTAAAAATTTTACTGTAGGCCAGAATAGGGCCTAAAAATTAGGCATTCACCTGACAGAAAGAACTAGTAATTATGTGTCTGGTGGTACATTAGGCGGTCACTGGATAAAAATATAACTGTAGACAACTGGAGTAGAGGCAGAAAAGGCCTTTTATGCCGCTGTATTTACATAAGACATTGACCATTCTCCATGTGGTGGCGGATATGTGTGGGCTTGCATGAGGAAATTCAATTACACGTGTTCGTCACAGGTGTTAAATTCCTCCGAGATCCATGCCTCATTCATTTATAGAAATGTGAGGTAGTCCACACTGTCGTGAGCTAGGCGAGTGCGCAAGATCCCCCCTGCTGCGCTGAACGTCATTTCAGACAGGACACTCGATGAGGGGCAAGCCAAGAGTTCCATGGCAATTTGTGCCAGCTCTGGCCACAGGTCAAGGCTGCCCACCCAGTAGTCCAGGGGTTCCTCGCTTCTCAGAGCGTCCACATCAGCCATTAACCCGATGTAGTCGGACACCTGTTGGTCTAGGCGTTCCCTGAGGCTGGATCTGGAGGGCGGCTGTTGATGGGTCGGCTGCAAGAATGATCTCATATCTGAAGTGAGCAACACATCTTCAAACCACCTTCTTCTTGCAGGCACGGTAGGATTGGTACCCGTACCTGTTTCGCTGTGGTTGGAAATTCCTCTGCCAGCGTCCGCAACAGCAGAATGCTGCATCTCTCGAATCAAGGCCTGGAAATGCTGCATTACGACAGCCCTCTGTGATGCTGGTAACATGTCCACCATTTTGTGTTTGTAAAGGGGGTCTAAGTACGTTACCACCCAGTACTGGTCTTTGCCCTTTATGCTTTTTATACAGGGGTCCCTCTTCAAACACTGGAGCATGAAGGCCTCAATTTGCACGAAATTAAAAGCGGTGGAGCGCCCTGGCTCCTGCTCATCGCCCAGTAGAATGTCGTCCTCGGTCTCCTCCCCCTAGCCACAGATAACACCAGGGGTCCCCGAAAAGTTTAAAGTCCCCCTCAAAGCCTGCTCTTCTTGTTCCTCCTCCTCTTCCTCCTCCTCTTCCGACTCCTGCTAGTGGTGACTTATCTCAGATGGAGTAATGGGAATTCAGTCAGCATTGTGACTTCCTCATCTTACAGCTCCTGCTCCTCTATGGCTTGATCAATGACACAATGCAATGCACGCTCCAGAAAGAAGGGGTAAGGTATGATGTCACTGCTAGTGCCCTGGCTGTGACTGACCAGTTTGGTGATCTCATGAAATGGCCGCAGAAGTCTGCATGCGTCACGCATGAGCAGCCACTGGCGCGGTGAATAGAAACCAAGCTCCCCAGAACCTGTCCTGCTGCAGAATTCATACAGGTAGTCGTTAAGGGCACGTTGCTGCTGGAGCAGCCTATCAAGCATATACAAGGTGGAATTCCAGTTTGTCAGGCTGTCACAAATCAGATATCTGATGGGCAGGTGGTCTCACCTCTGAACGTCAGCAAGGCGAGCCATGGCCGTGTAAGATCTTCTAAAATGGCCAGAGATTTTCCTGGCCTGCCGCAAGATGTCCTGGACCCTGGTATTTGGCAACAAATCTCTGCACTACTAAGTTCAGGACGTGTGCCATGCACGGCACGTGTGTCATTTTACCCTGTTTCAGCGCGCTTAGCAGATTAGCACCGTTGTCGCACACCACTTTACCAACTGTCAAATTGAGAGGGGTTAGCCACTGATAGGCCTGTTACCGCAGAGCTGAAAGGAGTGCAGGACCGGTGTGGCTCTTGGCTTCCAGACACAACAGTCGCAGCACAGCATGGCAACGTCTCACCTGGCATGTCGAATAGGATCTGGGGAGCTTGAGTGGTACAGCGGAAGAGGCGGTAGCAGTGGAAAAGGAGGATTCAGCCAAGGAGGAGATGGAGGATGGAGTAGGAGGAGGAGAAGAAAAGGCAGGCCTACATGCAATCCGTGGCGGTAACACCAAATCCACACGAGTGCCACGGGTTACATGCTTGACGGCCGTCAGAAGGTTCACCCATTAGGCAGTAAAAGTTATGTACCTCCCCTGCCCATGTTTGCTGGACCACGTGTCTGTGGTCAGATGTATCTTTACACCAGCACTGTGTGCCAGAGATATATTCAATTGCTGCTGAACATGGCAATATAGCTCTGGGATGCCTTTCTGAGAGAAATATTCCATTGCGGTTTGCCAATGGCCACAAATTTTCTAAAGGCCTCCGAGTCCACCAGCTTATATGGCAGTAGTTGGTGGGCTAGCAGCTCCGACAAGCCAGCGGTCAGCTGTTAGGCAAGAGGGTTATTCAGCATTGCTCCCACTGGGCTTGGTGATGGGAGGCCAGGTGCCTTCTTAAGTCGTTCGTCCCTAGGTATGTGTTGGGCTTACTGCGACTTATGCGTTGACAGCACAGGCTGCAGATGGCAACACTATTGTCAGCAGCTGACACTATAAAAAAAGCCCACACTGCGGAACCATGTGCTGGCGTCCTGGAAGGGCAAGATGTGACCGTGCATGGTGGATGGCTCGCTCCAGATACATTTGCAGTCTGCTTTTTGCCTCCTGTGCACTGGGTGTTCTGCCTGCTTCTCTTTCTTCTTCTCTGTATCTGCTGCTCCGTCTCTCCTTCTAAACTCCCCTCCTCTTCATCTCTTGTGGACACCCACGTGACATCCATCGACACGTCATCATCGTCATCTTCAACACCACTGATATTAGAGATCTCTGAGTAGGCAGCAACAGCGGGGACCACCCTCATTGGGCTGATCTGGGTACTGTCGTCATACCACTGGGTGGCAGACTTTGCTACCTCCTCTTCCTCATCCGATGCCAAGAATGACTGTGCATCGGTAAGATCTAGGAATGGACGGGAAAATAGTTCCTCTGACTCGAGTTGAGGGGCTATGGTGGTGGTGGTTTCTTTGGAGGTGCACACAGCAGAAAATGAGGAGGGTACAGATACAGAGGATGAGGAGGATGCAGAAGCGGAAGGCTGAGTGAGCCACTAAACCAACTCTGGTGCATTCTTCGCACGCACCTTCTCCAACTTCCCACTTAGGCTCCGGCCTGGTGCACCTGCCCGACCCCTACCACCTCTGTGGAATGGCCTGCCTTTCCTCTGCCTGTCATTTTCAAAATGACCCTGTGTCATAGTCCCTAGAGAAGAGCAGTATTTGGTGGAAGCTGGTCAGTGCCGGCGCCACCTGTAAGGCGACCTAGACAGTCGCCTAGGGCGCAATTTAGCATGGGCTTCGGGCCGGTGCGGTTTAAGAAAAAAGCGTTGCCGCAAGTTTCTTTTAAAAGTACGGCGGCGAGCCCTCCCCCGCACTGGGCGGCTGCCGCACTGCCCGGGCTGGTGCGTCTATGATTGTGCACCGCCCGGGCGCAGCCTGAAGAGAGGGACTGACAGGAGGGAAGCACTTAGTGTGCACTTCCTTTCAGTCCGGCAGGGTACAGGAAACATATGCTCCTGTACCGCGGACCGAACAGAGCTCAGCCACGCTACACTAGAGGTGGGGGGGAATGAGACTGACAAGGGAGGGGGGGTTAGACTGACAAGGCAGGGGGGAATGAGACTGACAAGGGAAGGGGGGAGGAAATTAGACTGACAAGGGAGGGAGGGAGGAAATGAGAGTGACAAGGGAGGCGGAGGAAATGAGAGTGACAAGGGAGGGGGGATTGAAAGTGACAAGGGAGGGGGGAATGAGAGTGACAAGGGGCAGGGTGAGAATAAGAGTGACAAGGGAGGGGGGATAAGAGTGACAAGGGAGGGAGGGGGGAGAAGAGAGTGACAAGGGAGGGAGGGGGGAGAAGAGAGTGACAAGGGAGGGAGGGGGGAGAAGAGAGTGACAAGGGAGGGGGGAGAAGAGAGTGATAAGTAAGGGGGGAGAAGAGAGTGACAAGGGGGGGGAGAGTGACAAGGGAGGGGGGAGAAGAATGTGACAAGGGAGGGGGAGAAGAGAGTGACAAGGGAGGGAGGAGGAGAAGAGAGTGACAAGGGGGGTAGAAGAGAGTGGCAAGGGGGGGAGAAGAGAGTGACAAGAGGGGGAATAATTGAGTGACAAGGGGGGGGAGAAGAGAGTGCCAAAGGGGGGGGGGGGGAAGGAGTGACAAGGGAGGGAGGGGGGAGAAGAGAGTGACAAGGGAGTCCCCAGAGCCAGACTGCAGCCAGAGACCAGATCATCTTATTGTCCTGGTGGTAAGTAGACAATGCAATATGTTTACTATTTAATTGTTTAGTTATTAATACTACATTGGAAACTAATTTACCTCACATTAAGGATCCATTCACACGTCCGCAACGTGTTTTGCGGATACACAGAGACGCAAAACACGGAAAGCGGCAATGTGCGTTCCGCATTTTGTGGACCGCACATTGCCGGCACTAATAGAATTTGCCTGTTCTTGTCCGCAATTGCAGACAAGAATAGGACATGTTCTATTTTTTTGCGGAACGGAAGTGCAGACCCGGAAGTGCGGATCCGCAATTCCGTGTCCGGGCAGCACATCGTCCTCCCCCATAGGAATGAATGGGTCCCCAATTCCGTTCTGCAAAATGCAGAACAAAATTGTGGACGTGTGAATAGAGCCTAAAAGGACACTATAGTCCCAGAACCACTACAGTTTAATGTAGTGGTACTGGTGTCTATAGCCTGTTCCTGCAGAGAAAAGACACTGTGCAGTAGTGGCGGTAAAGGAGCCCTATAGTGCCAGGAAAATAAAAACTAATTTTCCTGGCACTATATAGTTGTTAGGAGTGGGGCACCCTCGTGTCCCCCTCCCACTGGGCTGAAGGGGTTAAAACCCCTTCAGCCACTTACCTTTCTCCAGCGCCGGCACTGGGAACTCTTCTCCCCGATCCTCCTCTCAGCTGCGAATGCACATGCGCACACATTCAAAACTATTTTCCGCGTCTTCCCACTGTAATTTTCACAGTGATGATCACAGAAGCACCTCTATCGGCTGTCAGGGAGACAGCTACAAGAAGCTTGATTAACCCTTAAGGGGAAACATAGCAGTTCTTTTAATTTAAATGCTGAGAAAAGGGTGGATACACATGTGATGTCATGATATGGGCAGATCATCTTATAAGGGGGGGGGGGGGGGGGGGCAACAATTTTTATCTTGCCTAGGGCGGCAAAAATCCTTGCACCAGCCCTGAAGCTGGTATATCGCACCCCTCAATCAGTATTTTGTGGAAGCAGGTAATAGAACCCCTTAATCAGTATTTTGCAGAAGCAGGTATGTAAACCCCTTAATCAGTATTTTTTAGAAGCAGGTATATCGCACCCCTAAATCAGTATTTTGTGAAAGCAAGTGTATAGAACCCCTTAATCAGTATTTTGTAGAAGCAGGTATATTGCTCCCTTATTCATAATTTTGTGGCAGCCAGTGTATCACAGGCCTAAATCACTATTTGGTAGAAGCAGGTATATAGAACCCCTTAATCAGTATTTTGTGGAAGCAGGTATATCGCACCCCTCAATCAGTATTTTTTGAAAATAGCTATATAGAACACCTGAATTAATATTTGGTGGAAGCAGGTATATTGCACCCTTGAATCAGTATTTTGTGGAAGCAGGTATATCAAACCCCTTAATTAGTATTTTGTGGAAGCAGGTATGTCGCACCCCTCAATCAGTGTTTTGTGGAAGCAGGTATATAGAATCCCATAATCAGTATTTTGTAGAAGCAGTTATATTGCACCCCTCAATCAGTATTTTGTGTAAGCAGGTATATAGAACCCCTTAATTAGTATTTTGTAGAAGCAGGTATATTGTACCCCTCAATCAGTATTTTATGGAAACAGGTATTTAGAACACCTGAATCAATATTTGGTGGAAGCAGGCATATCAAACCCCTTTATCAGTATTTTGTGGAAGCAGGTATATCGCACCCCTCTATCAATTTTTTGGGGGGCAACAGGTATATCACACCCATTGCAAATAGTTGTTCTAATAAAGCTTCTCCCTCTTATACCTGCTTTATCTCAGTAGATCCGCCCTGAACTGCTGTACAATACAAATGCACTATAATATACTTTCTATGTTAGGTATATGACCCCCTCAATCAGTTTTTTGGGGGCAACAGGTGTATCACACCAGTTGCAATTAGTTATTCCAATAGTGTTTGTACTTCTATATAGCTGCAGTATTGCAGCAGAACTGCACACAACTGCTGCTGTTAGAAGGTATATTATAAGTATATCACACCCCTCAGTATATCACACCTATCGATTAGCTAACGTTTGGTGTCCCTAACAGCCTGTCCCAGCTCCACAAATCAACCTCTCACTACACTGGCAAAACACAGACTGTAAAATGGCTGCCAGATCGGGTTCTGTTATAGGGTAGGGAGTGTGTCCATGTGCTGAAACGTCTTAATTGGCTGTCCTGTCCCACCTGATGGATGTGTCATGGGTCAAAGTTCGGCGCAATGCAAAATAATATGGCACATGTGAACATCGCCATATGTTCGCATATTCGTTGAATCGCGAACGAGCATAGTTCGCAGCGAAGCGACTGCCGGGTGAACGCAAGGCCATCTCTATTAGACACAGCCACATTAGTAAATATGGTCCACTACTTTAACATAATCTTGTCTGCTCCATCTTTATTGTGCGAATGTTCCTTCAAGTCTGTGACACGCTCGACCACAGATGGTTACATTGCTTCAAATAAGTGTTACAATAATGTCAGGGAGCTTTTAAATGCAATATTGCTGTACATTGTCTCAATTTCTGTGGACACAACTTCATGAGATCTCAATAATGGAAGTAATACAGTATCATAAGATGATCTTCAAAATATAATAAATTCAAGATGAATTAAGTATAAAACTATAATACAGAGCTCCCAGAAACCTTGCCAGCCATGACATGAGGTGTTGTATGCCAGCAGGATTTTGTGAGGTGTCACTTCCCAGATTTATTTCACATTTCTTAACTGACAAAGTTAAATGAGGGATGGCTATTAAAAGAAGTTCTTGTTACCTGAGAGGAAGTGTAGAACTAATGAGCAGCTCCAGCTCCTAGAGAGATGCAAAGACGACCTTGTGTACCTTTCCTGCTGGGATCAGAAAGATTCCTAGGTGACATTTGTATTGTTTCTTCAGTTGCCTGCCCTTCATTTATACTATATTTCGAGCCAAATGGGGAATTCAGGAAGCTCAGAAACCAGAAAATCTTACTGAGAAACAAAATCAAAGTAGAGCAACTGGCACATATCTATTTAATTCTGAGGAGAAATACTGAAATATAAAAAGGAGACCATTTTGTTTTGAAAAAAGTCTAAAGGATGACTTCTTAATTGGAATCTACCTGTAAAAAATTTATAAAAAATACAATTGTCTGCATATACAGGTAATAAAGATTTTTTAAATTTTTTTTAGAAGAGTCAGATTACTGCATTAGAATTTCACTTGTCATATATTTATGGTGGCAAGATATGACTGAGACCAGGGATCCAAACCTGACTTTTTGGACAAAAATATGTCATAAGCTTGTGTTGTAGGACTAGGAAGCTTGACAATTCAGCATGTCAAATAGGGAAATTGAACGCAGCACATCTCCCCTTGACTTTATATTTCTACGCACCATTACATAGTCTGCTTTGGGTACCTTCACATAAAAAAATTACAGATTGAATTCAGGGCCGGTACAAGGATTTTTGCCGCCCCCTCATGTCACTCACTGACAGACAGACAGACACACACACACACACACACACACTGACAGACACGCACTCAGACACTCACTGAATGATGTACACAGAAACTCACTGACAGACACACATCCACTCACTGACACACACTCACTCACTGACACACTCACTCACTGACATAAATACACAGGCAGACACTCACTCAGTCAAACACTTAAACACTCACCTCCCTGGGGTCCAGTGTGGTGCAGATCCTCAGTCCTCCAGCGCACCGTTTAGTATGCCGGAGCCGGAATGACATCATATTCCGGCATCACAGAAGGCGCACGAGGGAGGAGTAAGGAGCTGCTAGAACAGCCTCCCTTGCCGCCCACCTCCTTTCCTCTGGTAATTTACTGGCAGAGCAGGCATCTGCCATCAGGGTAAGCAGATGCCTGCTCTGCCATATTTAAGAAGGACCTCCACCCCCTGGCCCCCCTGTAACGGCGCTGGGGGCGGCTCAAGAGCCGCTTGCCCAGGGCTGCAGACACAGTCAGGGGGAGCACACCAGGGTGCCCCCAGCAGGCCGGCGCCGTTCTCCTATATGGTTGCGCCAGCCCTGATTCCATCTATTATGTCCTAAAAATCATTTTGATAGTTGATTTGAATAAAATAAAAAAAATGAATTGTTGCCTTCTGCAGCTTGCTTGTCTTTGCGTACAATGCTGGCTGCTCACTACTGTTTAGAGTAAAATCTGTCAGGCAGGCTCTCTGATTGCTCACTCTGCAGGTCTTATGTCCTGAAAAATCTTTTAAGCTGACAACCAATTTGGGGACAAAATAAAATTAACTTAAATCAAAAGCTTAAAGGGAATCTGCAATTGTGTACATGAAGTCAACCAGTAGCATGTTATAGAGCAGGATTTACATACTGATAGTTTTGTGGAAATATTCAGTATTTTATTTGTTGGAATCTCTGCTCTACCTAGGCTTAGAAGTCCAGTGGGTGGTCCTGAATAGTGATTGACAGCCTTCCCTATGTAATTGCACATACAGAAAAAGCTATAAATCACTCACTAGGACCACCCACTATATTACTAAACTCAGAAAGGCCCGAAATGTAAATGAATGAATCACCAATTTATACTGATTCTTACCCCCAACTCCCTGCCTGCTCAGCAAACCTTGCATGATATAACATTGTGCTGGCAGATCAGACTGCATTTTCAAAGTGATAAGTTTGCTTGAAAGATAATTCAGGAGCCCATAGTTAAAGGGTACACAGTGAGATGAAAATTGTGATGTGTCCATAGCCCCCAAAGGCGTTGTGCAAGAATAGGTGGTGGGGGTGGAGGTTGACAAAACCCCCCACTGTACTGGATCTGTAGAGGGAAGATGACTTACCTGCTTCCTGGCGCTGACTTGCTGCTCCTTCTCCTCCAGGCCTGTTATGCTCCGTTGGGCACCCTTGCTGTAAACATTTAATTTTGACAATGCCACAGCCAATCCCATGGTGGTAACTGGCTCCCCTAAAGTCATAACAAATAGCCACATGTCAAAAGGGGATACGGTTTCCGCCACTGCCAGTGATTGGCTGCAGCAATGTCAAACCGGATGTTTACAGTGAGGGAGTACTACAGTTACATTACAGCGGTATTTGCTGCTACAGTATAAGCATCTCAATGAGTACTATTATATCAACATGAGCCTGAAAAAGTCACATATCTGAATTTTCGCAGCGCTATTTATACATGTGTGGGGTACTTGGACATTGAGGGAACTTGAACGAGCTTTATAAATCTTAGATTCTAGTCATGTTCTCTGAAAATTGTGTTTGTAGCATCCACCATATGACAAAAGAACAAAGCAAAACTGCATTTTGAAAGCTAATTTCTAAAGCAGGGAGTGTGGACCCACTGTGTCACTGAATAGATTTGACTTGGGGTTACTCCTGAAGGCAGTGACAAGGTGAACCCCCATGTATTTAACCATTACCCCCAACATGGACATATGAACTTTAGTGCAGATGCCACCAGGTTGCTACTTCTAGGAGTAGTCTCTTTACAGAGGCTGCTGACACAGGCAGGTCAAGAGACACTAATGCAAAGCACTGAGGGGCAGGCAGAATTATGGTGAAAGGCAAATGAAGGTTAAGACTGACAGAATTCTTGCAATGTGGTAAAACAGGAAAAAGATCAGGGCAGGCAATATAGGATCAATACGATAATCAGGCAATGGTCAGGACAAGTGGCACGAGGTCTATATGATTATTAGGCAGGGGTCAGGCACTGGAGGTCAGAACACACAATAGCGACACACATTTGCAGCAAGCATATAAGCTAGAGGTGGGGTTGGGACAGACAGACTAGGGACTTGAAGTGACTTAAAGGGGTTCTCCGGGCTTAACCTTTTTTTGGCTCTTAAAAGTTAACCTGTTGAGGAAAGATTATTGTTCACATACTTACCTTCCAGAGTGCAGCCTTGCTTGAGATCTGCCTCCCGGTCACGTGGTTCCTCCAGGTGGCTTTTCTGTGCTTCCAGGCAAAGTCCGTCTTCTTCTCCTCCTGTCTTCTCTTCCTTTCTCCAGCAGGAGATGGATCGTCACAAGTGACGTCACCGCCTCCTGCTGGAGAAAGCTCCGGCCGGCAGTCTTCACAGCGCAGTAAGCTGAACACTAGTGCGCATGTGCAGGACCGCCGGTCATCAGTCGCTGTATCGTACAGGCTTCTATGTAAAGCCCGTATTGACTCCTGCACAGCGCAAGGGGGCACTGGATGGCACAAGGGGCACTGGATGGCAAACAAGGAGCACTGGATGGCCCCATGGGGGAAATGGATGGCACAAGGGGGCAATAGATGGCACAATAGGGGAACTGGATGGCACAAGTGGGTCAATTGATGGCACAAGTGGGGCACTGGATGACACAATGGAGCACCAGATGGCCCACTGTGGCACTGGATGTCAAACAGGGGCACTGGATGGCATATTGAGGGCACTGGATGGCGCAAGGGGGTCAATGAATGGCAGAAGGGGGCATGGGATGTCAAACTGGCACTGGATGGCAAACAAGGGGGCACTGCATGGCACAATGAGGGCACTGGATGGCACAAGGGGGCAATGGATGCCACAATGGGGGACCTGGATGGCACAAGGGAGTAATGGATGGCACAATGGTGACACTAGATGGCAGAAGGGGGCAATGTAAGGCAATGTAAGGCAAACAGGGGCACTGGATGGCACACTGAAGGGACTGGATAGCACAAGGGGGTCAATTAATGTTACAAGGGGGGCACTAGATGGCACAAGGGGGCACTGGATGGCAAACGGGGGCACTGGATGGCAAATATGGGGGCTCTAGATGGCAAACAATTGGGCTCTGCATGCACAATGAGTGCACTGGATGGCACAATGGGGGAACTGGATGGCTCGAGAGGGGCAATTGATGGCAAACAGGGGCACTGGATAGCATAATGGGGCACTGTGGATGTCACTGTTATTGGGGCACTGTGGATGTCACTGTTAGGCCTCTTTCACACGGGCGTCAGTTTTTTTGCCCGGATAAGAGCCGGGTGCGTTGCGGGAAAATGCGCGATTTTCCCGCGCGAGTGAAAAACATGGTCATGCGTTTTGCACTCGCATGAGAAAAATCGCGCATGTTTGGTACCCAAACCCGAACTTCTTCATAGGATTGATGTTCTGAAGATTGTATTATTTTCCCTTATAACATGGTTATAATGGAAAATAATAGCTTTCTGAATACAGAATGCATAGTAAACCAGCGCTAGAGGGGTTAAAAAAAATAAAAAATAATTTAACTCACCTTAGTCCACTTGATCGCGAAGCTGGCATCTCCTTGTGTCTCCTCTGCGCTGAGCGGCTGAACAGGACCTGGGGTTAGCTGCTCCATTAAATACAGGTTAAGGACCTTCGATGACGTCACTCCGGTCATCACATGGTACGTCACATGATCTTTTACCATGGTGATTCACCATGGTAAAAGACCATGTGATGACCGGAGTGACGTCATCGAAGGTCCTTAACCGATATTTAATGGAGCAGCTCACCCCAGGTCCTGTTCAGCGCAGAGGAGACACAAGGAGATGCCAGCTTCGCGATCAAGTGGACTAAGGTGAGTTAAATTATCTTTTATTTTTTTTAACCCCTCTAGCGCTGGTTTACTATGCATTCTGTATTCAGAATGCTATTATTTTCCCTTATAACCATGTTATAAGGGAAAATAATAATGATCGGGTCTCCATCCCGATCGTCTCCTAGCAACCGTGCGTGCAAATCGCACGGCATCCGTACTTGCTTGCGGATGCCATCCGATTTTCACACACCCCATTCATTTCTATGGGGCCTGCATCACGTCGAAATCGGACAATATAGAGCATGCTGCGATTTCAACTGAACGCACAAGTGATGCGTTAAAAACAACGCTCATGTGCACAGCCCCATAGAAATGAATGGGTCAGGATTTAGTGCGGGTGCCATACGTTCGCCGCACGGATCGCACCCACACGGAAAACTCGCCCGTGTGAAAGGGGCCTTATGGCGGCACTGTGGATGTCACTTTTATGGGTGCACTGTGAATGTCACGGGGCACTGTGGATGTCACTGTTATGGGGGCACTGTGGATGTCACTTTTATGGGTGCACTGTGAATGTCACTGTTATGGGGCACTGTGGATTTCACTGTTATGGGGGCAATGTGGATGTCACTGTTATGGGGGCACAGTGGATGTCACTGTTATGGGGGCACAGTGGATGTCACTGTTATGGGGGCACAGTGGACATCACTGTTATGGGGGAACTGTGGATGTCACTGTTATGGGGCACTGTGGACATCACTGTTATGGGGCACTGTGGATGTCACTGTTATGGGGCACTGTGGATGTCACTGTTATGGGGCACTGTGGATGTCACTGTTATGGGGCACTGTGGATTTAACTGTTATGGGGCACTGTGGATTTAACTGTTATGGGGCACTGTGGATTTAACTGTTATGGGGCACTGTGGACATCACTGTTATGGGGGCACTGTGGATGTCACTGTTATGGGGCACTGTGGACATCACTGTTATGGGGCACTGTGGATGCCACTGTTATGGGGCACTGTGGATGTCACTGTTATGGGGCACTGTGGATGTCACTGTTATGGGGCACTGTGGACATCACTGTTATGGGGGCACTGTGGATGTCACTGTTATGGGTGTGCTGTGGATATCACTGTTATGGGGCGCTGTGGATGTCACTGTTATGGGGCGCTGTGGATGTCACTGTTATGGGGGTGTCGTGGATGTCACTGTTATGAGGAAGCTGTGGATGTCACTGTTATCGGGGCACTGTGGATGTCACTGTTATGGGGGTGCCGTGGATGTCACTGTTATGGGGGTGCTGTGGATGTTACTGTTATGGGGGTGCTGTGGATGTCACTGTTATGGGGCGCAGTGGATGCCACTGTTATGGGGGCACTGTGGTTGCCACTGTTATGGGGGCACTGTGGATGCCACTGTTAAGGGGGTACTGTGGATGCCACTGTTATGGAGGCACTGTGGATGTCACTGTTATGGGGGCACTGTGAATGTCACTGTTATAGGGGCACTGTGGATGTCACTGTTATGGGGGTGCCGTGGATGTCACTGTTATGGGGGTGCCGTGGATGTCACTGTTATGGGGGTGCTGTGGATGTCACTGTTATGGGGCGCAGTGGATGCCACTGTTATGGGGGCACTGTGGATGCCACTATTATGGGGGCACTGTGGATGCCACTGTTGTGGGGGCACTGTGGATGCCACTGTTATGGAGGCACTGTGGATGTCACTTTTATGGGTGCACTGTGAATGTCACGGGGCACTGTGGATGTCACTGTTATGGGGGCACTGTGAATGTCACTTTTATGGGTGCACTGTGAATGTCACTGTTATGGGGCACTGTGGATTTCACTGTTATGGGGAAATGTGGATGTCACTGTTATGGGGGCACAGTGGATGTCACTGTTATGGGGGCACTGTGGATGTCACTGTTATGGGGGCACTGTGGATGTCACTGTTATGGGGGCACTGTGGATGTCACTGTTATGGGGATGCTGTTAATGTCACTGTTATGGGGGTGCCGTGGATGTCACTGTTATGGGGGCACTGTGAATGTCACTGTTATGGGTGCTCTGTGAATGTCACTGTTATGGGGGCACTGTGAATGTCACTGTTATGGGTGCACTTTGAATATCACTGTTATGGGGGCGATGTGGATGCCACTGTTATAGGGCACTCTGGATGTCACTGTTATAGGTGCTGAGTATAAGTGATAGGGCTCGTACACAGAACCGTATCTGTTTTGAAAGTCGTGGATCCGCTAAATAAGGTTACTGCCCGTGTGCAATTCACATTTTTTTGCAGTTCTATTGAGTTCTATGGGTTTTAGATCTGGATTGTGAAGACCAGAATAGGACATGTTCCATCTTTCACAGAACTGGCATACGGATGTGGAAAGCAAATGGACATCATAGGTGTGTTTTTTACATCCGTATGTCAGTTCCAGTAAAGACAGAACATGTCCTATTCTGGTCTTCAAAATGAGGACCTTAAATCCATAGAACTCAATGGGAGTGCAAAAAATGCGTATAGCAAAATGGAGACGGTCGTGTGCATAAGAGTTTAGATACACAGCTCAGCAGGCAGGATCATACAAGATAGGATTAGATACACCACTCAGCAGGCTGTGTCACACAAAATGGGATTAGATACACAGCTCAGCAGGCAGTATCATACAAGATGGGATTAGATACACAGTTTAGCAGGCTGTATCATAGAATATGGGATTAGATATACACTTCAGCAGGCTGTATCACACATAACAGGTTGTGTATCAGGCACAAAGACAGGATAGGATTAGGTACAGATGTGTTTGTGTTTATTACACTCTGGAGATGGTGATAGAAGAGCCTGTGGATGGTCAGTGATCAGATTAGATACATAGATCAGCAGGCTGTATCACACAGGATAGCATCAGATACAGATGTGTTTGGATATGATGGGGTTATTACACTCTGGAGATAGTGATAGAAGAGCCTGTGGATGGTCAGTGATGAGATTAGATACACAGCTCAGCAGGCTGTATCACACAGGATAGGATTAGATACAGACATGTGAGGGCAGAGGCTGTGGACAGTCAGTAATGGGATTTAGACACTCAGCGCTGAGTGAGAAGTAGATTCATGTCTGGGTGTAGAAAGTTATACACAGGAGTCGTAGTGGGTGTAGCTGCTGCAGACAGAGCAGTGTGTGTGTGTGTGTGTGTGTGGCTGCTGCAGACAGAGCAGAGTGTGTGTGTGGAAGGGAGGGGGGGGGGGGGGGTGGTGCAGCCAGGCTTGTGTATCAATAAAGTTATGTATTCAACAAAACAAGAAGGGGAAAAAGTAAACAGATCTGCTAGGATTATGTGATGTCTTCCAGGGGGGAAGGAAAGCTTAGACATGAAAAACAGGTATTGGGGGCTTATGTATGCATGGTGAGGGGTGTTAGGAGCACATAAAGAAAAATGGATTTTGGGACCGGACAACCTCTTTAACTCCTTAAGGACACAGCCATATTTCACCTTAAAGGGATTCTGTCACCTCCCCTAAGGCAAAAAACGATTTAAAACCAGCCATGCAGCACAGCTTACCTGGATTAGGCTGTGCTGTTCAATCTTGAAATCCGTCCAGCAGTTAGTTCAAAAAACGAGTTTGATCAATGAGGAAATGCGTCCTGAAGGTGCCCAGAGGGGCGTTTTTTTCTTCTGAGAGAGCCCAGTCCCGCCCCTTTTTCAGTGCCCAGCCCGCCTTCCTTTTACTTCCTAACTGCCGCCTCCAGCCTGCCACAGCCTCCCCTTCCTCTCCTCCCCCTCCCTCTTGCCGAACGAAGTCTCGCACAGGCGCAGTACCCACTGAGGGCTGCGCCTGTGCGATCATCAGGAGACTGAGGGCGGCAGCTTCATCTTCGTCACTGGGCATGCGCCGAGCCCAGTGACGTCCGATGCTCGCTCTTCCCTCAGCAGGGAAGAGCGAACATCGGACGTCACTGGGCTCGGCGCATGCCCAGTGACGAAGATGAAGCTGCCGCCCTCAGTCTCCTGATGATCGCACAGGCGCAGCCCTCAGTGGGTACTGCGCCTGTGCGAGACTTCGTTCGGCAAGAGGGAGGGGGAGGAGAGGAAGGGGAGGCTGTGGCAGGCTGGAGGCGGCAGTTAGGAAGTAAAAGGAAGGCGGGCTGGGCACTGAAAAAGGGGCGGGACTGGGCTCTCTCAGAAGAAAAAAACGCCCCTCTGGGCACCTTCAGGACGCATTTCCTCATTGATCAAACTCGTTTTTTGAACTAACTGCTGGACGGATTTCAAGATTGAACAGCACAGCCTAATCCAGGTAAGCTGTGCTGCATGGCTGGTTTTAAATCGTTTTTTGCCTTAGGGGAGGTGACAGAATCCCTTTAAGGACCAGCCCATTTTTAGCAAATCTGACCAGTGTCACTTTAAGTAGTGATAACTTTAAAACGCTCTGACTTATCCAGGCCATTCTGAGATTGATATTTTTTTTGTCACATATTGTACTTTATGACACTGGTAAAATGAAGTCCAAAAAAAATCATTTTTATTTATAAAAAAATACCAAATTTACCAAAAATTGGGAAAAAATAGCAAATTTCCAAGTTTCAATTTCTCTACTTCTTTAATATATAGCAATACCTCCAAAAATAGTTATTACTTTACATTCCCCATATGTCTACCTCATTTTTTGATCATTTTGAGAATAACATTTTAGTTTTTGGGGACGTTACAAGGCTTAGAAGTTTAGAAGTAAATCTTGAAATTTTTCTGAAATTTTCAAAAACCCAATTTTTAGGGACCAGTTCAGGTCTGAAGTCACTTTGTGATGCTTACCTAATAGAAACCACCCAAACATGAAACTACACTACTCAAGGTATTCAAAACAGATTTTACAAACTTTGTTGACCCTTTAGGTGTTGCACAAGAGTTATTGGCAAATGGAGATTAAATTTGAGAATTTAGATCTTTTTGGCAAATTTTCCATTTTAATAAATTTTTTCCAGTAACAAAGCAAGGGTTAACAGTCAAACAAAATGCTATATTGATTACCCCGATTCTGTAGTTTGCAGAAACACCCCATATGTGGCCGTAAACTACTGTACAGCACACAGTAGGGCGTAGAGGGAAAGTTGCGCCGTATGGTTTTTGGAAGGCAGATATTGCTGTACGTGAGGTGTGATCTGAAGACAAGTGTGAAAGAGGCAATTGTGGGTGAGGATGGTGAGGATGTGGAAACCTTATGGGTGGAAGTTCAAAGGGATAAAAACAATTAAAAAATAATACTTGGTGTAATCTATAGACCCCTAACATCACTGAGGAGATATAAACACAACTGTATAACCAAATAGAGCGGGCTGCACAAGCTGGTACAGTGGTCATAATGGGAGATTTTAACTTCCCAGACATTGACTGGGGTCATGGTTCTGCCTCAACCACAAAGGGGAGAAAATTCCTCAATTTGCTGCAGGATCACTTTATGGACCAGTTTGTAGAAGCTCCCACTAGGGGCGATGCTCTGTTGAATCTGGTAATTTCTAATGATGCAGAGCTTGCTGAAAATGTTACTGTTCAAGAAACACTCGGCAATAGTGACCACAATATGATTATATTCCCCCTAAACTATAAGAAGCAAACTCTGTCAGGCAGAGCAAAGACTCTAAATTTCAAAAAAAGACTAATTTCCCTGGGTTGATGGCAGCATTTCAGGGCATAGATTGGGTGCAGCTACTGTCACATAATAATATTTAGGATAAATGGGAGAGTTTTAAATTCACATTGAGTAATTGCACTAAAAATATTATTCCTTTAGGTAACAAGTATAAGTTAAACCCCCCTTGGCTTACAGCTAGTGTAAAAAGGACAATAAAAGACAACAAAAGAGCATTTAAAAAAATTCTAATCTGAGGGGTCAGCTGTAGTGTTTGAAGATTACAAAGGGCTTAATAAAATCTGTAAAAAGGAGATAAAATTATCAAAAATACTAAACGAACAGCAGGTAGCAAAACAAATCCCCAAAAATGTGTTAAATATATAAATGCTAAAAAACCTAGGTCTAAGCAGGTAGGTCCACTAAATAATGGTAAAGGGGGTGTAGTCACTGAAGATAAGGAAAAGGCAGAGTTCCTAAATGTTTGTTTTTTTAGCTCTGTATATACAAAAGAAGAGAAAGGAGCTGATATCTGTGGTGCTGGGGTTGTTAGTACATCCAGTAATATCAAAACAAGATGTTGTGGATCACTACAGCTGGGTAATGGATCTAAGGTGCTCTTGGTTTATATGACCCACCCAGTCACAGAAAAAGATTGCGAAAAATACCAAGATTAAACCAGGCACTCAATATGGAGTATTGATCAAACTATTTAATAAGGGATACTTCCCACAATAACAATAAAATATACCGATATAATAAAACAAAATAAAATACCATAAAATCACATAAATTCACATGGGAGAAACACTGATCAGTAGCAGCAATGTGAGTCATATAATTTAAGGCAGCAATCTATGCGGCTTGGATTTGAAAAACCGCAACCCTTATTTCAGTCTGGAAGAAGTCGCAATTCCATCTATTGTAAAAAGTCTTATAAACATTTGCCGGTCTTAACCACTTCAGCCCCGCTAGCTAAAACCCCCTTAATGACCAGGCCACTTTTTACACTTCTGCACTACACTATTTTCACCGTTTATCGCTCGGTCATGCAACTTACCACCCAAATGAATTTTACCTCCTTTTCTTCTCACTAATAGAGTTTTCATTTGGTGTTATTTTATTGCTGCTGACATTTTTACTTTTTTTGTTATTAATCGAAATTTAACGATTTTTTTGCAAACAAATGACATTTTTCACTTTCAGCTGTAAAATTTTGCAAAAAAAACGACATCCATATATAAATTTTTCGCTAAATTTATTGTTCTACATGTCTTTGATAAAAAAAAAAACGTTTGGGCAAAAAAAAAAATGGTTTGGGTAAAAGTTATAGCGTTTACAAACTATGGTACAAAAATGTGAATTTCCGCTTTTTGAAGCAGCTCTGACTTTCTGAGCACCTGTCATGTTTCCTGAGGTTCTACAATGCCCAGACAGTAGAAAAACCCCACAAATGACCCCATTTCGGAAAGTAGACACCCTAAGGTATTCGCTGATGGGCATAGTGAGTTCATAGAACTTTTTATTTTTTGTCACAAGTTAGCGGAAAATGATGATTTTATTTTAATTTTTTTTTTCTTACAAAGTCTCATATTCCACTAACTTGCGACAAAAAATAAAAAATTCTAGGAACTCGCCATGCCCCTCACGGAATACCTTGGGGTGTCTTCTTTCCAAAATGGGGTCAGTTATACTGCCCTGGCAATTTAGGGGCCCAAATGTGTGAGAAGTACTTTGCAATCAAAATGTGTAAAAAATGGCCTGCGAAATCCGAAAGGTGCACTTTGGAATATGTGCCCCTTTGCCTACCTTGGCTGCAAAAAAAAGAAAAATCATCATTTTCCGCTAACTTGTGACAAAAAATAAAAAATTCTAGGAACTCGCCGTGCCCCTCACGGAATACCTTGGGGTGTCTTCTTTCCAAAATGGGGTCACTTGTGGCATAGTTATACTGCCCTGGCAATTTAGGGGCCCAAATGTGTGAGAAGTACCTTGCAATCAAAATCTGTAAAAAATGGCCTGTGAAATCCGAAAGGTGCTCTTTGGAATATGTGCCCCTTTGCCCACCTTGGCTGCAAAAAAGTGTCACACATGTGGTATCGCCGTACTCAGGAGAAGTTGGGGAATGTGTTTTGGGGTGTCATTTTACATATACCCATGCTGGGTGAGAGAAATATCTTGGCAAAAGACAACTTTTCCAATTTTTTTATACAAAGTTGGCATTTGACCAAGATATTATCTCACCCAGCATGGGTATATGTAAAATGACACCCCAAAACACATTGCCCAACTTCTCCTGAGTACGGCAATACCAGATGTGTGACACTTTTTTGCAGTCTAGATGCGCAAAGCGGCCCAAATTCCTTTTAGGAGGGCATTTTTAGACATTTGGATCCCAGACTTCTTCTCACACTTTCGGGCCCCTAAAAAGCCAGGGCAGTATAAATACCCCACATGTGACCCCACTTTGGAAAGAAGACACCCCAAGGTATTCAATGAAGGGCATGGCGAGTTCATAGAAATTTTTTAATTTTTTTTGCATAAGTTAGCGGAAATTGATTTTTTTTTGCTTTTTTCTCACAAAGTCTCACTTTCCGCTAACTTAGGAGAAAAATTTCAATCTTTCATGGACTCAATATGCCCCTCACGGAATACCTTGGGGTGTCTTCTTTCCAAAATGGGGTCACATGTGGGGTATTTATACTGGCCTGGCTTTTTAGGGGCCCTAAAGCGTGAGAAGAAGTCTGGAATATAAATGTCTAAAAATGTTTACGCATTTGGATTCCGTGAGGGGTATGGTGAGTTCATGTGAGATTTTATTTTTTTAAACAAGTTAGTGGAATATGAGACTTTGTAAGAAAAAACAAACAAAAAAATATATATATTTCCGCTAACTTGGGCCCAAAAAATGTCTGAATGGAGCCTTATAGGGGGTGATCAATGACAGGGGGGTGATCAATGACAGGGGGGTGATCACCCATATAGACTCCCTGATCACCCCCCTGTCATTGATCACCCCCTCTGGTAAGGCTCTATTCAGACGTCCATATAATTTTTACGGATCCATGTATCGGATCCGCAAAACACATGCGGATGTCTGAATGGACCCTTACAGGGGGGTGATCAATGACAGGATGTGATCAGGGTGATCACCCCCCTGTCATTGATCACCCCCCCTGTAAGGCTCCATTCAGACGTCCGTATGATTTTTACGGATCCATGGATACATGGATCGGATCCGCAAAACACATGCGGACGTCTGAATGGAGCCTTACAGGGGGGTGATCAATGACAGGGGGTGATCAGGGTGATCACCCCCCTGTCATTGATCACCCCCCCTGTAAGGCTCCATTCAAACGTCCGTATGATTTTTACGGATCCATGGATACATGGATCAGATCCGCAAAACACATGCGGACGTCTGAATGGAGCCTTACAGGGGGGTGATCAATGACAGGGGGTGATCAGGGTGATCACCCCCCTGTCATTGATCACCCCCCCTGTAAGGCTCCATTCAGACGTCCGTATGATTTTTACGGATCCATGGATACATGGATCGGATCCGCAAAACACATGCGGACGTCTGAATGGAGCCTTACAGGGGGGTTATCAATGACAGGGGGTGATCAGGGAGTGTATATGGGTGATCACCCCCCTGTAAGGCTCCATTCAGACGTCTGCATGTGTTTTGTGGATCCGATCCATGTATCCATAGATCCGTAAAAATCATACGGACGTCTGAATGGAGCCTTACAGGGGGGTGATCAATGACAGGGGGTGATCAGGGAGTATATAGGGGTGATCACCCCCCATCATTGATCACCCCCCTGTAAGGCTCCATTCAGACGTCCGTATGATTTTTACGGATACATGGATACATGGATCGGATCCGCAAAACACATGCGGACGTCTGAATGGAGCCTTACAGGGGGGTGATCAATGACAGGGGGGTGATCAATGACAGGGGGTGATCAGGGAGTGTATATGGGTGATCACCCGCCTGTCATTGATCACCCCCCTGTAAGGCTCCATTCAGACGGCCGCATGTGTTTTGCGGATCCGATCCATGTATCCGTGGATCCGCAAAAATCATACGGACGTCTGAACGGAGCCTGACAGGGGGGTGATCAATGACAGGGGGGTGATCAATGACAGGGGGGTGATCAGGGAGTTTATATGGGGTGATCATGGGTGATCAGGGGTTAATAACGGGTTAATAAGTGACGGGGGGGTGTAGTGTAGTGTGGTGTTTGGTGCGACTTTACTGACCTACCTGTGTCCTCTGGTGGTCGATCCTAACAAAAGGGACCACCAGAGGACCAGGTAGCAGGTATATTAGACGCTGTTATCAAAACAGCGTCTAATATACCTGTTAGGGGTTAAAAAAATCAGATCTCCAGCCTGCCAGCGAGCGATCGCCGCTGGCAGGCTTGAGATCCACTCGCTTACCTTTCGTTCCTGTGAGCGCGCGCGCCTGTGTGCGCGCGTTCACAGGAAATCCCGGCCCTCGCGAGATGACGCATATATGCGTGACTCTGCGCAGGGCCGCCGCCTCCGGACCGCACATCTGCGTTAGGCGGTCCGGAGGCGGTTAAATCGGTAGTCACAAAGTGCAACTGTGCACCAAGGTGGTGTCCCACCTGTTTGAGCAACTATGTTGCTTTGTTTTACCTGGCCGGTATATCCTTATCCTATGTCCAGACCTAGGGAGATGCGCTGTTGGCACGATGTCACCTGGATATCCGCTCACGAAAACTATGTTTGTGGCTCTTTGTGCAGGGATTCCTCCGGTGTTCGTCGCTCTCAATCACAGCTGTTCGATTTCAAAGTCCAGGGGAGCTACTGTCCCAGCATGCCGGTACAAGGTATTAACCATACGTGTTTCGGGGTTATCTGGATGACCCCTTCCTCAGTGGTAACCTTGAAGTGCTTCCCCACATCCTTTTATATAAAATCGTGGAAAAGGCAAAGTCCGGACAAGGATCTCGTCATACCAAAGACATGGAAAACTATAATCATTATATGCGATTTTTCTTGTGCAGTTCTTAAAGTGCGGTTTTTTGTTTTTTTATTCCTTTAGGTAACAAGTATAAGTTAAACCCCCCATGGCTTACAGCTAGTGTAAAAAGGACAATAAAAGACAACAAAAGGGCATTTAAAAAAAATCTAATCTGAGGGGTCAGCTGTAGCGTTTGAATATTACAAAGGGCTTAATAAAATCTGTAAAAAGGAGATAAAATTATCAAAAATACTAAACGAACAGCAGGTAGCAAAAGAGAGCAAAACAAATCCCCAAAAATGTGTTAACTATATAAATGCTAAAAAACCTAGGTCTAAGCAGGTAGGTCCACTAAATAATGGTAACGGGGGTGTAGTCACTGAAGATAAGGAAAATGCAGAGTTACTAAATGTTTTTTTTTAGCTCTGTATATACAAAAGGAGAAAGGAGCTGATATCTGTGGTGCTGGGGCAGTTAGTATATCCAGTAATATACTAATTTGGCTAACTAAAGATATGGTCCAAGACAAGTTAAATAGGGCAAAAGTGAACAGGATTCCGGGTCCAGATGGATTACACCCAGGAGTGCTCAAAGAGTTCAGTTCAGTCATTGCTGTGCCTCCGTTTATAATGTTTTTAGATTCTCTAGGTACTCGTACAGTGCCAAGTGATTGGTGCAAGGCAAACGTGGTGCCCATATTCAAAAAAGGATTAAGGTACTTCACCGGTAATTAAAGAGCTTAGAAGTTTAGAAGCAAATCTTGACATTTTTCGAAAATTTCCAAAACCCACTTTTTAAGGTCTGAAGTCACTTTGAGAGGCTTACATACTTAATATAAGCCACCTAGAAATGACCCCATTTTAGAAACTACACCCCTCGAGGTATTCAAAACTGCTAACTTTGTTGACCCTTTAGGTGATCCACAAGAATTAATGGAAAATGGAGATGAAATTTCAGAATTTCACATATTTTGGCAGATTTTCCAATTTGATCATTTTTTTCCAGTAATACAGCAAGGGTTAACAGCCAAACAAAACTCAATCTTTATTGCCCTGATTCTGTTGTTTACAGAAACCTCCCATGTGTGGTCGTAAACTGCTGTATGGGCACATGGCAGGGCACACGGCAGGGCACAGCAGGAAAAGGAATACCATATGGTATTTGGAAGGCAGTTTTCACTGGGATAATTGTAAGCTGCCATGTCACATTTGAAGACCCCCTGATGCACCCCTAGAGTAGAAACTCCCAAAAAAGACCCCATTTTGGAAACTACGGGATAATGTGGCTGTTTTGTTGGTACTATTTTAGGGTACATATGATTTTTGGTTTTCAGCGGCTATGACGCCCTCTTTGCTCATGGGTGCCAAATTTAAATCTTCTCCTTCGGCCATATATGTGTGGCGCTTGGATTCAAGGGGTTAACAAGTGTGTGTATACAAATACAGACAGGCATCTGTCCCTGTTATGGTATAATTTTTAGATGCCTGGCTCCAACAAGCTTTTTTTTTCCCCATAACACCGTGTGTTTTAAAACACCATCTGCTCCCAGTAAAGGACAATTTTTTGAAGCTTTCTAATATGTAAAACCATAAAACATGTGAGTGTGAAGTGTGTCTTTAACCCCTTCAGGACCCTGCCATTTTTCACCTTAAAGGGTATAGAGTTGAAGGCATGGGTTGCTAGATGGCCGCTAGCCCATCCGCAATACACAGTCCCCATAGCTCTGTGTGCTTTTATTGTGTAAAAAAAAACTATTTGATACATATTCCTAGCCATATTGGCTAGCGGCCATCTAGCAAAAAATTTATAAAAATTAGCAAATTTCCAAATATTTATTTCTTAACTTTTATAATAGATAGTAATGCCTCCAAAAATAGTTATCACTTTACATTCTTCATATGTCTACTTCATGTTTGGATCATTTTGTAAATTACATTTTATTTTTGGGGGACGTTAGAAAGCTTAGTCGTTTAGAAGCAAATCTTAAAATTTTTAAGAAATTTCCAGAACCCAATTTTTTTACGACCAGTTCAGTTATGAAATCACTTTGTGGGGCTTACATATTAGAAACCACCCATAAGTCACCCCATTTTAGAAACTACACCCTTTACAAGCAATTCAAAACTGATTTTACAAACTTTGTTAACCCTTTAGGTGCCCCACGAGAATTAAAGTAAAATAGGAATGAAATTTCAAAATTTCCCTTCTTTTAACAGATTAAAAATTTAAATCAATTTTTTTTTCCGCAACACATCAAGGGTTAATATACAAACTGAATGGAATGACGTGGTATAGCAGGAGGTGCTCAAACCCACATGCAGTCGTGCATATATATAGGGGAGCAAATCCTGCACTTGTGGCCCGTTGCTAATGGCAATCCCCAGCAAACATGCATACGGTGGAGGATGCCCGCAGCGAACCACAAGTACCACAATAGACATCCTACACAAGGTAACAATTGTGTGGATGTGATAATCAATATAACAATATAACAAAATGGCAAAAGACAGGTGCACTCTGCGGTATTACTAAATCCTCAAACTGGTTTTAAAATTGAGAGATTAGTCAACATGTCCTACGGTGTAGGACATGTCTAAGCCCGGGCACCGCAACAAGGTTTCTCAAGTAGCCCGGGGCCTAACACTCTCCTACCTGTGCCAGTGGGCAAATACCAGGAGCCAGTGGGCAAATTACAGGAGCATAAGGCCGACTCACAGACAACTCACCAGTTACCTCCAACATGTATCCATGCTTGCAATGGGAGGAGGGAGGAGTCTGCAAGTCCCACTCAAGACTGTCTGGTATGGCCCAGGCCTCACAGGTGCACCTAAATGTGGCCTGTAGATGGAAAACAGGCACATTTAAATTGGAGTTTATATACCTCCAGGAATCTCTATATATACAAACTGAATGGAATGACGTGGTATAGCAGGAGGTGCTCAAACCCACATGCAGTCGTGCATATATATAGGGGAGCAAATCCTGCACTTGTGGCCCGTTGCTAATGGCAATCCCCAGCAAACATGCATACGGTGGAGGATGCCCGCAGCGAACCACAAGTACCACAATAGACATCCTACACAAGGTAACAATTGTGTGGATGTGATAATCAATATAACAATATAACAAAATAGCAACAGACAGGTGCACTCTGCGGTATTACTAAATCCTCAAACTGGTTTTAAAATTGAGAGATTAGTCAACATGTCCTACGGTGTAGGACATGTCTAAGCCCGGGCACCGCGACAAGGTTTCTCAAGTAGCCCGGGGCCTAACACTCTCCTACCTGTGCCAGTGGGCAAATACCAGGAGCCAGTGGGCAAATTACAGGAGCATAAGGCCGACTCACAGACAACTCACCAGTTACCTCCAACATGTATCCATGCTTGCAATGGGAGGAGGGAGGAGTCTGCAAGTCCCACTCAAGACTGTCTGGTATGGCCCAGGCCTCACAGGTGCACCTAAATGTGGCCTGTAGATGGAAAACAGGCACATTTAAATTGGAGTTTATATACCTCCAGGAATCTCTATATATACAAACTGAATGGAATGACGTGGTATAGCAGGAGGTGCTCAAACCCACATGCAGTCGTGCATATATATAGGGGAGCAAATCCTGCACTTGTGGCCCGTTGCTAATGGCAATCCCCAGCAAACATGCATACGGTGGAGGATGCCCGCAGCGAACCACAAGTACCACAATAGACATCCTACACAAGGTAACAATTGTGTGGATGTGATAATCAATATAACAATATAACAAAATGGCAAAAGACAGGTGCACTCTGCGGTATTACTAAATCCTCAAACTGGTTTTAAAATTGAGAGATTAGTCAACATGTCCTACGGTGTAGGACATGTCTAAGCCCGGGCACCGCGACAAGGTTTCTCAAGTAGCCCGGGGCCTAACACTCTCCTACCTGTGCCAGTGGGCAAATACCAGGAGCCAGTGGGCAAATTACAGGAGCATAAGGCCGACTCACAGACAACTCACCAGTTACCTCCAACATGTATCCATGCTTGCAATGGGAGGAGGGAGGAGTCTGCAAGTCCCACTCAAGACTGTCTGGTATGGCCCAGGCCTCACAGGTGCACCTAAATGTGGCCTGTAGATGGAAAACAGGCACATTTAAATTGGAGTTTATATACCTCCAGGAATCTCTATATATACAAACTGAATGGAATGACGTGGTAAAGCAGGAGGTGCTCAAACCCACATGCAGTCGTGCATATATATAGGGGAGCAAATCCTGCACTTGTGGCCCGTTGCTAATGGCAATCCCCAGCAAACATGCATACGGTGGAGGATGCCCGCAGCGAACCACAAGTACCACAATAGACATCCTACACAAGGTAACAATTGTGTGGATGTGATAATCAATATAACAATATAACAAAATGGCAAAAGACAGGTGCACTCTGCGGTATTACTAAATCCTCAAACTGGTTTTAAAATTGAGAGATTAGTCAACATGTCCTACGGTGTAGGACATGTCTAAGCCCGGGCACCGCGACAAGGTTTCTCAAGTAGCCCGGGGCCTAACACTCTCCTACCTGTGCCAGTGGGCAAATACCAGGAGCCAGTGGGCAAATTACAGGAGCATAAGGCCGACTCACAGACAACTCACCAGTTACCTCCAACATGTATCCATGCTTGCAATGGGAGGAGGGAGGAGTCTGCAAGTCCCACTCAAGACTGTCTGGTATGGCCCAGGCCTCACAGGTGCACCTAAATGTGGCCTGTAGATGGAAAACAGGCACATTTAAATTGGAGTTTATATACCTCCAGGAATCTCTATATATACAAACTGAATGGAATGACGTGGTATAGCAGGAGGTGCTCAAACCCACATGCAGTCGTGCATATATATAGGGGAGCAAATCCTGCACTTGTGGCCCGTTGCTAATGGCAATCCCCAGCAAACATGCATACGGTGGAGGATGCCCGCAGCGAACCACAAGTACCACAATAGACATCCTACACAAGGTAACAATTGTGTGGATGTGATAATCAATATAACAATATAACAAAATGGCAAAAGACAGGTGCACTCTGCGGTATTACTAAATCCTCAAACTGGTTTTAAAATTGAGAGATTAGTCAACATGTCCTACGGTGTAGGACATGTCTAAGCCCGGGCACCGCGACAAGGTTTCTCAAGTAGCCCGGGGCCTAACACTCTCCTACCTGTGCCAGTGGGCAAATACCAGGAGCCAGTGGGCAAATTACAGGAGCATAAGGCCGACTCACAGACAACTCACCAGTTACCTCCAACATGTATCCATGCTTGCAATGGGAGGAGGGAGGAGTCTGCAAGTCCCACTCAAGACTGTCTGGTATGGCCCAGGCCTCACAGGTGCACCTAAATGTGGCCTGTAGATGGAAAACAGGCACATTTAAATTGGAGTTTATATACCTCCAGGAATCTCTATATATACAAACTGAATGGAATGACGTGGTATAGCAGGAGGTGCTCAAACCCACATGCAGTCGTGCATATATATAGGGGAGCAAATCCTGCACTTGTGGCCCGTTGCTAATGGCAATCCCCAGCAAACATGCATACGGTGGAGGATGCCCGCAGCGAACCACAAGTACCACAATAGACATCCTACACAAGGTAACAATTGTGTGGATGTGATAATCAATATAACAATATAACAAAATGGCAAAAGACAGGTGCACTCTGCGGTATTACTAAATCCTCAAACTGGTTTTAAAATTGAGAGATTAGTCAACATGTCCTACGGTGTAGGACATGTCTAAGCCCGGGCACCGCGACAAGGTTTCTCAAGTAGCCCGGGGCCTAACACTCTCCTACCTGTGCCAGTGGGCAAATACCAGGAGCCAGTGGGCAAATTACAGGAGCATAAGGCCGACTCACAGACAACTCACCAGTTACCTCCAACATGTATCCATGCTTGCAATGGGAGGACTCCCCTATATATATGCACGACTGCATGTGGGTTTGAGCACCTCCTGCTATACCACGTCATTCCATTCAGTTTGTATATATAGAGATTCCTGGAGGTATATAAACTCCAATTTAAATGTGCCTGTTTTCCATCTATAGGCCACATTTAGGTGCACCTGTGAGGCCTGGGCCATACCAGACAGTCTTGAGTGGGACTTGCAGACTCCTCCCTCCTCCCATTGCAAGCATGGATACATGTTGGAGGTAACTGGTGAGTTGTCTGTGAGTCGGCCTTATGCTCCTGTAATTTGCCCACTGGCTCCTGGTATTTGCCCACTGGCACAGGTAGGAGAGTGTTAGGCCCCGGGCTACTTGAGAAACCTTGTCGCGGTGCCCGGGCTTAGACATGTCCTACACCGTAGGACATGTTGACTAATCTCTCAATTTTAAAACCAGTTTGAGGATTTAGTAATACCGCAGAGTGCACCTGTCTTTTGCCATTTTGTTATATTGTTATATTGATTATCACATCCACACAATTGTTACCTTGTGTAGGATGTCTATTGTGGTACTTGTGGTTCGCTGCGGGCATCCTCCACCGTATGCATGTTTGCTGGGGATTGCCATTAGCAACGGGCCACAAGTGCAGGATTTGCTCCCCTATATATATGCACGACTGCATGTGGGTTTGAGCACCTCCTGCTATACCACGTCATTCCATTCAGTTTGTATATATAGAGATTCCTGGAGGTATATAAACTCCAATTTAAATGTGCCTGTTTTCCATCTACAGGCCACATTTAGGTGCACCTGTGAGGCCTGGGCCATACCAGACAGTCTTGAGTGGGACTTGCAGACTCCTCCCTCCTCCCATTGCAAGCATGGATACATGTTGGAGGTAACTGGTGAGTTGTCTGTGAGTCGGCCTTATGCTCCTGTAATTTGCCCACTGGCTCCTGGTATTTGCCCACTGGCACAGGTAGGAGAGTGTTAGGCCCCGGGCTACTTGAGAAACCTTGTCGCGGTGCCCGGGCTTAGACATGTCCTACACCGTAGGACATGTTGACTAATCTCTCAATTTTAAAACCAGTTTGAGGATTTAGTAATACCGCAGAGTGCACCTGTCTTTTGCCATTTTGTTATATTGTAACACATCAAGGGTTAACAGCCAAACAAAACTCAAAATCTATTACCCTGAATCTGGAGTTTACAGAAACACCCCATATGTGCTCAGAAAAATTATGTATGGGCGCACAGCAGGCTTCAGGGTGGAAGGAGCACCATATGGCTTTTGAAGAGTGGACTTGGTAATCAGGAAGAAATAATTCTTTCTTCTTCCTTCTTCTTTCTTCTTTCTTCCTTCTTCTTTTTTCTCCCCCATATAATCAGGAGCTATGTCGCATATGAAGACACCCTGAGATGGTCCTACAGTGGAAACCCCAAAAAAGTGATCCCATTATGGAAGCAACAACCCTCAAGGAATCTTTCAAGGTGTGTAGTGAGCACTTTAGGAAACACTTAGCAGTGAAAATGAAAAATAGCATATTTTTTTACCAAAACATTGCTCTACACCTACATTTTTCCCTTTCCCAAAGGGTAACAGGACAAAATTCACCCCACATTTTGTTCCCCATTTCCCCCGAATACGCCAACACCCCATATGTGCTCAAAAATGATTTACGGGCGCACAGCATGCTTCAGAGTGGAAGGAGCACCATATGGCTTTAAGAGAGCATATTTAGCTGGGATGGTACTTCGGAGTTATGTTGCATATGAAGACACCCTGAAGTGGCCCTACAGTGGAAACACCCAAAAAGTAACCCCATTTTGGAAACTACACCCCTTAAGTAATCTTTCAAGGTGTGTAGTGAGCACTTTGACCTCAAAGGTCTTTCCTAGAATTAGAAAACACTTGGCAGTGAAAATGAAAAATTTATTTTTTTTCACAAAAAAGTTGCTTTATACCCACCTTTTTCACGTTCCCGAAGGGTAACAGGACAAAATGCACCCGACATTTTGTTCTCCTTTTCCCCCCAAATACAGCAAGACTGCATATGTGCTAAAAAAATTATGTATGCGCACACAGCAGGCTTCAGAGTGGAAGGAGCACCATATGGCTTTTGGAGAGCGGATTTAGCTGGAATGGTACTTGGGAGATATGTCGCATATGAAGACACCATGAGGTGGCTATATAGTGGAAACCCTCAAAAAAAGAGACACCTGTTGTAGAAATATTAATAGTTGTAATCAGCTTGCATCAAAGTTTGTGTAAGGAAAAAGGTAAATCCCTGTTCCCTTAGCCGCTGTCAGAGACAGACCCAGTTGTTACCATCTTGCTTGAAATTCTGAGCAACTCCTCTCCTCCCTGCTCAACCTGTTCCTTTTATTTACTAACAAAAGGTGTAAAAGGGGCTGGCCCAAGACAAGGATACAGGAAGTGATGACATGTCAAAGGACAGGGAGGGGCAATCAATGTGGCTGGACAGACAATGCACACACCCCATCCCTGTATAAGGAAGGATGAGTCATGTCCATTGTCTGACCAGCCAGGTGGCCGCCCACCCCCCATCACTGTCAGCATGGACCTCATTCAATACTGCTCAAAAGTGATCAGTATCTAATAAAGATCATTCTACTGGTTTTTATAGGTTTGAGATTATCTGCGAGACATTGCTACGGCTATTGTCAGTATACAGTACGAGTATACCGACAAGGCAGATATGCATGTCTTAAAAGCAGATATGTATCCAGAAAGGGATAGCAAAGCCGCAGCAGAGGTATAATATGTATCTCTTGTTATGCAGACTTCACTTCTCTAATGTGTATAGACGTTTGAAGGGAAGAAGCCCAGTGCTTGCAAACCGGCAAACTCCCCCCTACACACTGAGAACACGTCTCCAAGCCCATGAGAAAATTTTCATACTGACGGTTTTACCATTGGTCTCGATTCAGCCAAAGTACCCTTTGCTAGAGCGTTCTTTGGCTAAATCCGACACAGGGAGACAGATGACAATCTATAAAAACACACACACATCCTAAAATAAAATGTCTGCATAATAAAATTTACACAACACACCATTTTGGAAACTACAACCCTTAAGGAATCTTTCAAGGTGTGTAGTGAGCACTTTGTCACCAAATACTTTCCTAGAATTAGGAAACACTTGGCAGTGAAAATAAAAAATGTTATTTTTTTCCCCACAAAAACATTTGCTTTAAACCCACATTTTTCACTTTACCAAAGGGTAAAAGGACAAAATACACTCCACATTTAGTTCCCCTTTCCCCCCGAATACAGCAGTACCCTACATGTGCTCAAAAAATGATGTATGGGCGCACAACAGGCTTCAGAGTGGAAGAAGCACCATATGGCTTTTGGAGAGCGAATTTAGCTGGAATGGTACTTGGGAGCTATGTCGCATATGAAGACACCTTGAGGTGGCTCTACAGTGGAAACCCTAAAAGTGACACCATTTTGGAAACCAGACCCCTCAGGGAATCTTTCAAGGTGTGTAGTGAGCACTTTGACTTTAAAGGTCTTTCCTAGAATTAGGAAACACTTGGCAGTGAAAATGAAAAATTGCATTTTTTTTCCACAAAAAAGTTGCTTTATACCTACATTTTTCACTTTCTTAAAGGGTAACAGTACAAATGCAACCCACATTTTGTTCCCCATTTCCCCCCCAATACGCCAACAAAAAATGATGTATGGGCACATAGCAGGGCTCTAGAGTCAAACAGAAAAATATGGATTTTGCTGACCTGAATTGGCAGACATTGATTTTAGGTGCCGTCACATTTAAAAGATTCTTGAGGTCCCCAGAAATTAAAAACCCCTAAGAAGTGACCCCATTTTGGGGTACGAACATTGTAAGTGGTGGAAAGGGTAGTTTTCAGCAAACAGGTGTCTCACAGAAGGCAGAAACATGTGTTAAAAGATTTCAAAGCACACATATGTGAAAATGAACAATGACTAGCAGACCCCAATTTTTCACTTTCACAAGGGGTTAAAGGAGAAAATGCACCCCAGTATGTGTTCCCTATTTTCTCCCCATTCAGGAAACATATGTGCTTGTAGCCTGCTGTATGGGTGGGGTGCACAGCAGGCAAACAGCAAAATATGGATTTTGTTGGCAGGCCTAAATTGGCGGACATTATATAATATGGAAAAATGGACAGCACTTCCAAAAATATAAAAACGTGAAAAATGTATTTACCCATTTGGTACAAAACAGCAACGTTTCGGCTCATCAAAAGAGCCTCAAGCAAAGTGACACAAGTGACTAGTAGCATATATATAGCCAAACCAATTAATCAATCAAATAAATAGATAAGTGATAATAGTGAAAACTCATAAATAAAACCATGTTAAAAAGTGACATTATGACATAAAAGCTAGTGTATATACACCTTTACATAATATTGTAGACATAACATAAGTGACAGTGAACAAATACATTATATTGCATCATTAGTGTACACATCTGTGTGCATTCATTAATCCCAAGTGCTACAAATCAGGGTGACAACATAATTATCAGGAACAAAACAAGGGAATCATGCCTGTCCATATCGACCTCGTGTATTCCAAAGCCGAAAGCTCGGCGTACTAAACAATTCAATGCGCTTGTGCCAGGTTGCGTCAAACATCCACCCAGGAACTAGTGTATATATATACACTCACCTAAAGAATTATTAGGAACACCATACTAATGCGGTGTTGGACCCCTTTTGCCTTCAGAACTGCTTTAATGCTACGTGGCATTGATTCAACAAGGTGCTGATAGCATTCTTTAGAAATGTTGGCCCATATTGATAGGATAGCATCTTGCAGTTGAGGGAGATTTTGGTGAGCTCGTGCAAATTGTAGCCTCTTTTTCCTATTTGTAGTGGAGATGAGTGGTACCCGGTGGGGTCTTCTGCTGTTGTAGCCCATCTGCCTCAAGGTTGTGCGTGTTGTGGCTTCACAAATGCTTTGCTGCATACCTCGGTTGTAACAAGTGGTTATTTCAGTCAACGTTGCTCTTCTATCAGCTTGAATCAGTCGGCCCATTCTCCTCTGACCTCTAGCATCAACAAGGCGTTTTCGCCCACATGACTGCCGCATACTGGATGTTTTTTCCTTTTCACACCATTCTTTGTAAACCCTAGAAATGGTTGTGCGTGAAAATCCCAGTAACTGAGCAGATTGTGAAATACTCAGACTGGCCCATCTGGCACCAACAACCATGCCACGCTCAAAATTGCTTAAATCACCTTTTTTTTCCCCATTCTGACATTCAGTTTGGAGTTCAGGAGATTGTCTTGACCAGGACCACAACCCTACATGCATTGAAGCAACTGCCATGTGATTGGTTGACTAGATAATCGCATTAATGAGAAATAGAACAGGTGTTCTTAATAATTCTTTAGGTGAGTGTGTATATATATATATATATATATACACACACACACACATATACATACACACATGAACATAATTATAAACCCTTCTACACACAGACATTTACCTTTCCTGTAGACTGCTGATGTCTGGTGATCACAGACAGCCTGGAGAAGTAGGTGCTATCACCCCTCTGTGCCATCCAGGGACAGCAGTGGAGGGGTTAATCATTGACCTACTATGGGGGGTCAGAGAACAGGACACACAGGAGGGCGGTAGGCATTATAGAGCTCTATGTGCAGGAGCAGCCAGCCTGCTCTACACTAACTTTGTGCTGGGGTGGTGCTTGATCCCACGACACTCTGCTATTGGCTGGCAGCAAGTGTCATAGTAAGCTTCCAGCCAATAGAAAAGCACCGGTCATCTCACCCTAACCCCCCACCCCGCAGCTTACTTCTGCCTCCTGCACTGCAATGTGCCGGTCTTCATTGACTGGCCAATCGCAGAGCTTGGAGATGCAGGGGGTGGTACTGCACCATGCTACCCTTACCTGGCATGGATGCCTGCTTGTAAGAGCAGCCATGGTGCCCAGATTTCCCCGCGATTCCCTCCCAGCACCCTGCGGACCTTGTGCCTTACATGTATGTCACTTGTCCTTAAGTCACGTCCAGCTGTAACGTACATGTATGGCAAGGGTCCTCATTTTTGCGTTTTTGGAATTTACTCTCTGCTTTCCCGGTGCCATAATATTTTTTTTCTCCATTCACATAGCCATATGAGGGCTTCTTTTTTGACAGACAAGTTGTATTTTCTAATGGCACCATTTAATATTGCTTTCAATGTAGTGGGAAGCTGGAAAAAAAATCCAAATTGAGTGGAATTGGAAAAAAAAACACAATATGCTAGTTTTATGGGTTTTGTTTTGGCCTGTCCTGTTACTGTCATTTTATGGGTCGGTACAATTACAGAGATGCCACATCATTTTTTTATTGGTTATTTCTTTTAATTTTAAATATGGGGTCATTAGAATTTCTTTTCTTTTTTCACCCTAGCATCCTGGCTATAGCAGTCTGGCCTATAGCAAGCAAATGCAATCATTAGATTCCTTCTCCAATATATTGCAAAGCAAAACCAAAGGAACTATAACTATAAAAGCCTTAGTTTCTTCAATGAGACCAGGGATTTAATACAGAAGCAACAGCTTCCCTGATCTCCACAAGGAGATCTTCAATGGAAATTGCTTCAGATGCCGTGGTCAAAATTGAGGGGTTAAATATCTGCGATAGTGTTATCGCCGATTACAGACATTAGCCCTAGGGATCTGCTGTTTAAAACACTAGAAACTCGGTTACTACGATGCCTGCTACGCTTGCAAGAGCGATTTATAAAGACCAAACTTCTGCCGTACATATAGAGCAGAGGTCCACAAAGGGTTAAACATACCATTCGTTAACACTGCTAAACCATGTATTTATCCATAGCTATATACGGTATGTCAGTGTCACTCTGACATTATTTGCTATTGCTGTCATTGCATTCAAGAGCAAAAATTCATTATAAAAAATGAAAAAGATAACAAAAAGATATTTTAAGAAATCTGAGACCTAGCAATGTTCATGCCAATAGAAACATATTTTGTCTATAATTGATTCAGCCACAAATCGAATTTTTTGAAAAAATGTATGAATTTTAAGTAGTTCCCTCATCTCTAGTCTGGATTAGAAGTTATCTTTCCCTTTCATATGTATGTATGTATGTAGGTAGTGAATTTTGCTTGGCTAATAGATATAATTTACATACCCCTTGATAATATATTAAACTGTAACCTTTCAAGTTCATTTAGTGAACATGAACATCACTACCCTTGGGGAAAAAATACAACCCAATATTCTGTTCCTTTTGATCTTTGTATGCTGCATTTTGGTAATTCATCTTGAGAAACACAACTAGTAACATAGTTTATAAGGCTGAAAAAAGACATCTGTCCATCAGTAGTGATGAGCGGTAGGGGCAATATTCGAATTCGCAATATATCATGAATATGTAGGCAAATACTCGCCAAATATTCGTGATATTCTTTTCGATTGCGCTATTATGTGCACGCATGTACGCACGCATGCACTATTAGCTACATAAGTGATGAAAATGGTTGGGAGCAACTTTCGAGATAGTGAGGAAGAACTCCTGATCACATAAGTAATTGTACATTACAGCACTGTTTTAGATTAAAATTCCATGCATGTCATAACAATAGCTTTATATGCAGATAGAGTTTTTCAAAGTATTCGAGATCCTGCAAATCGCAACTATTGATTCGAATATTTTAGCACAATACATACAACTTCACCTTCAATCAGGCCTGACAACATAATACTGATTGTTGAACCTAGTATTGTTGGAACATCACAGCACTATTTCTGTAGCATGTATGTATGGACAGCAGAGAAATCTATGTCACATGCACATTGCACAATTATTTTCCAGCTACACACTATAACCTATACTATCTAACACTAACTATATGGATTATATATTTCCGCTAACTACCTCTATGACCTACTCTACACCCTGCACTGGACCCTATCAGCTATTCTGCTACACAACTCCCTATTACTATCTAACACTAACTATATGGATGATATATTTCACTACACTACACCCTGCACTGGACCCTATCAGCTATTCAGCTTCACAATTCCCTATTACTATCTAACACTACCTATATGGATTATATATTTCACTACTCTACACCCTGCACTGGACCCTATCAGCTATTATGCTACATAATTCCCTATTACTATCTAACACTAACTATATGGATTATATATTTCACTACACTACACCCTGCACTGGACCCTATCAGCTATCCAGCTACACAATTCCCTATTACTATCTAACACTAACTATATGGATTATATATTTCACTATATTACACCCTGCACTGGACCCTATCAGCTATTCTGCTACACAATTCCCTATTACTATCTAACACTAACTATATGGATTATATATTTCACTACACTACACCCTGCACTGGACCCTATCAGCTATTCAGCTACACAATTACTATCTAACACTAACTATATGGATTATACATTTCACTACTCTACACCCTGCACTGGACCCTATCAGCTATTCTGCTACACAATTCCCTATCACTATCTAACACTAACTATATGGATTATATATGTCACTACACTACACCCTGCACTGGACCCTATCAGCTATTCAGCTACACAATTCCCTATTACTATCTAACACTAACTATATGGATGATATATTTCACTACACTACACCCTGCACTGGACCCTATCAGCTATTCAGCTACACAATTCCCTATTACTATCTAACACTAACTATATGGATGATATATTTCACTACACTACACCCTGCACTGGACCCTATCAGCTATTCAGCTACACAATTCCCTATTACTATCTAACACTAACTATATGGATTATATATTTCACTACTCTACACCCTGCACTGGACCCTATCAGCTATTATGCTACATAATTCCCTATTACTATCTAACACTAACTATATGGATTATATATTTCACTACACTACACCCTGCACTGGACCCTATCAGCTATTCAGCTACACAATTTCCTATTACTATCTAACACTAACTATATGGATTATATATTTCACTATATTACACCCTGCACTGGACCCTATCAGCTATTCTGCTACACAATTCCCTATTACTATCTAACACTAACTATATGGATTATATATTTCACTACACTACACCCTGCACTGGACCCTATCAGCTATTCAGCTACACAATTACTATCTAACACTAACTATATGGATTATATATTTCACTACACTACACCCTGCACTGGACCCTATCAGCTATTCAGCCACACAATTCCCTATTACTATCTAACACTAACTATATGGATTATATATTTCACTACTCTACACCCTGCACTGGACCCTATCAGCTATTATGCTACATAATTCCCTATTACTATCTAACACTAACTATATGGATTATATATTTCATTACACTACACCCTGCACTGGACCCTATCAGCTATTCAGCTACACAATTCCCTATTACTATCTAACACTAACTATATGGATTATATATTTCACTACACTACACCCTGCACTGGACCCTATCAGCTATTCAGCTACACAATTCCATATTACTATCTAACACTAACTATATGGATTATATATTTCAGTAAACTACACCCTGCACTGGACCCTATCAGCTATTCAGCTACACAATTCCCTACTACTATCTAACACTAACTATATGGATGATATATTTCCCTACTCTACACCCTGCACTGGACCCTATCAGGTATTCTGCTACACAATTCCCTATTACTATCTAACACTAACTATATGGATTATATATTTCACTACACTACACCCTGCACTGGACCCTATCAGCTATTCAGCTACACAATTCCCTATTACTATCTAACACTAACTATATGGATTATATATTTCACTACACTACACCCTGCACTGGACCCTATCAGCTATTCAGCTACACAATTTCCTATTCCTATCTAACACTTACTATATGGATTATATATTTCACTATATTACACCCTGCACTGGACCCTATCAGCTATTCAGCTGGACAATTCCTTATTACTATCTAACACTAACTATATGGATTATATATTTCACTATACTACACCCTGCACTGGACCCTATCAGCTATTCAGCTACACAATTCCCTATAACTATCTAACACTAACTATATGGATTATATATTTCACTACTCTACACCCTGCACTGGACCCTATTAGCTATTCAGCTACACAATTCCCTATTACTATCTAACACTACCTATATGGATTATATATTTCACTACACTACACCCTGCACTGGACCCTATCAGCTATTTAGCTACACAATTCCCTATTACTACCTAAAACTAACTATATGGATTATATATGTCACTACACTACACCCTGCACTGGACCCTATCAGCTATCCAGCTACACAATTCCCTATCACTATCTAACACTAACTATATGGATTATATATTTCACTACACTACACCCTGCACTAGACCCTATCAGCTATTCAGCTACACAATTCCCTATTACTATCTAACACTAACTATATGGATTATATATGTCACTACACTACACCCTGCACTGGACCCTATCAGCTATTCAGCTACACAATTCCCTATTACTATCTAACACTATCAGGATTATTTATATGCAATTTGGAATGTAATATGAAAAAGCACAGCACAGTATTCAAGGTCCTCCCTCTCTCACATCAAATTCCATAAAATGCCTGCCGGGGAGTGTCTCCATTTATATAGTGAAGGGGTAGGCAACTATTCTATTGGTTGCTAGGGATGTTGCTAAGCTGTGACAAAGCCTTCTCATTGGCCCACACGCTAGAAGAAGGGAGGGATGATCACCTGCTGTGCACTGTGTTAAAAAAAGAATCGAAAAACGAATATTCGTCATTACAAATATATTGCACTATATTCTAAATATTCGCAAATTCTCGTAGTGCGGATTTTTGCAATAAAAATTCGCAATACGTATATTCATGCTCAACCCTATCCATCAGTAGCGTACATAGAGAAATGAGGGCCCCATAGCAAGGATCAAAACTGGTCCCCCACACAGAAAAAATGGGTTTCCGTCTAAACCCCCATCAATGACCCTAGGGTTATTTTTTCACTGCCTCATTTGCTAAAAGTTGTTTGTTTTTATAGAGTAGAATCCTGACCAGGTTTTCACCCCCAGTAGAAGATGGGAGGATCCCAACTGGGCCCCCTTTTGCCCTGGGCCCCATAGCAGTTGCATGGTCTGCCGCTATGGTAGTTACGCCACTGCTGTCCATCCAGTACAGCCTGTTGTCCTGAAAGTGATACTAAAACTGTGCCACATTGATAGTATTTATAGAAAACAGGGTGGGTTGTACCTTTACAGAGAAACCAACTGAGTAAAATTGATGTGAAATGACATGCAGAAAAGGAAATGAAGTAGCCAGATGGGCAAAAGAGTTCCCAATGGAATCTTCTAGCTGATCATTTATGGTGCATAAAAATTTCTGTTCAAATTGTGACATTACATAGTCCTTGTGGGATAGATGTATGAGGTGCTCTTTGCTAGCTTTATTTCGGTGTTTCAGAAGTCAGTTAGAACAAGCCAGATGTTAGTATTGTTACTCGCCAAGAAGATTTTATCTGTGTTGACATGTTAAATGCCATTTATGAAGGCAAGATATAACGTTGCACACCCTATATATATATTATTTTGTCAGATAGCATTTGTACTAACTGTATACGGTATTTCTCAAGAGTTGACATTTGCAGGAATACTGAGTAGTAAATGAAGGGCAATGTTAAATAGATTCCTCTGTTTGTATGATGTCAAAAAGCTCAGTTTCCATTCTTGAGGTTGAGCAAATGTTTGAAATACTTTGCATAAGAATTCTTATACTAATCTGGAGTTATGGCCTGTTTTCATTGCTTTTCAGTTGGCTTTAGAGTTGAAATCTTCCAGCATCATCTGCATATTCAGTTCCTTCAGCGATCTTGTTCTTGTGATTTTCCACCCAGAGTGTGTGATTTGAAAGGGTTTCTACCACCAGAAACACTGTTATGTAGCTGACTGATATAGCGATGCACTAATTTTAGCAGTACATAACAGTATGCTTTTTACCTTTCTCCCTGCAGATGTTTTGATTTTTTTTTTAAAAGCACTTTTATAATATGCTAATGACCCTCTAGGTGCTATGTGGGCGTAAAATCAGCACCTAGAGGCTCCGTCCACTCACCCTTTATCCCGCCCAGGTCCTCTGTTTTGCCCGCCCTGCTCTACTTGATTGATGGCACGGTCCGCCGAATTGCTGCCGAAATCCTGTGCCTGCGCTGTTCACTTCTGTATTCGGCGCAGGCGCAGTGAGTAAAGGCCGCTCTCCTGATGCCGGCTTCCTCACTGTGACATAGTCGGCGCAGGTGCAGTGAGGAATCTGGCACCAGGATTGCATCATTAACTCACTGCATCATTAACTCACTGGTTCGGTTGCGGATATCCAAACCAGGATGGGGGAATTGGAGTCCCGGCCTCCGGCGGCACCACCTTCCCCAGCCCTTCCGGCCTTACCTTCTACGTCCCAGGATTCGGCGCCAGGTACGGTCCGTACCGGCCCCCAGATTGCCCCCTCGCATTTCATCCCAGAAAAACTGAAAAGGGACATCCAGGCGGGGAGGGACGTCAACCTGGCGTCCATTCTCATTGCGTCACAAGACGTATCTGAGAATAAGGTTATTAATTGCGGGGAGGTCTCGGTGGTTCTTCGGGCCAAGGATGCCTGAACCGTAAGATGTCGATCCACGAATTTGTCCTTGCATTTAGCCTGTACCGGGATACCATCTGCGGCATCCAGCCACACAGGCATGAGGAGCTGGACTCCTATTTGTACCGGGTCACCGACTTAGGATACAAGTACGGCGGAACAAACTTCTATGATTATCACAGGTCTTTTTCAGCCAAGGCGGCCGCCGCCCTCGCCCAGTTCCAATTCATCACGGACTGGGCGAACCTGGACATGGAGCTGTTCTGTCGCCATTTTGCCGGGTTGCAGGCCCCCACGTGCGCAGCATGCCAGTCCATACAGCACACGGCCAACTGGTGTCCCAACCTCCCCACCCGGCCCGGGAGGGCTCCCTGCCAGGCCCCTCTGGCACACAACGGTTCCAAGGTTCCACCGACAAGCTGGGCAGGCCCATTACTTACTTAGGGCAGAGTCAGGTCTGCAACAACTTCAACGCCGGTGGTTGTAGTTTCAATAGTTGTAGAGCCTTGCACGTTTGCTCCCTCTGCATCAGGGCCCACCCCAGCTCCAGCTGCCCGAAGAGACAACGTAAGACTTTATGACTAGCCGACATTAACATCGAGCTCTTGGGCGTCCTGTTGCGAGACCACCCCGATCGCCAGTCAGTAGAGTTCCTTCTCACCGGTTTCGAGAGGGGCTTCAATACGGGCTTCATTGCCCTCCCTCAAGTTTCCTGGGAGGGAAGGAACCTCCAGTCAGCTAGTCAGGACCCAGAGGCGGCAGCCACCCTGTTACAGGACGAGGATCGAAAGGGTTTCTTGCTAGGCCCATTCAAATCCATCCCCTTTGCTACTTGGAGGATAAATCCCATTGGTCTGGTCTCCAAGCAGGCCTCCAATAAAAAACGTCTGATATACGACTTGTCAGCTCCACACATGTCGCCGATCCCCAGCCTTAACTCCCTGAACCCGTCAGAAGAATTCTCAATGTCCTACGCGTTCATCGACGAGGCCATCCAGTACATCTGGCTGGCCGGGGAGGGGGCTTGGTTGGCCAAGGCCGACATCGCGGACGCCTTTAAACTGCTCCCCATCCTTCCTCGGTTATGGCAATATTATGGGTTACATTGGGCAGACGGGTTCTATTTCACTAACTGGCTCACCTTTGGGTCAAAAATCAGCCCGTGGCTGTTCGACAGGTTCGCCTGTGTGCTGCACTGGATCCTTGTCCATCATGGGGGTCCGGACATGGTCATACATATACATTATTTGAATGACTTCCTGATCGTCGAGAGGCCCCAGGGCCCCCCATCAGGGTTGGCAAGCTTGCTCCAGCTGTTCGCCGGTCTTGTGGTCCCCGTGGCATCCGCCAAGACAGATGGTCCAGGCACCAGAGTTACCTTTTTGGGCATCACCCTGGATTCGGTCCGCATGGAGGCCAGCCTCCCCGCGGTCCTTCATTTCTCGGCTTCTCAATCTCCTCCCGACCGCTCCGGATCAGGACTCCACCGTCCGGCTGGACGGTCACGCCATGGCGGATCTTCAGATGTGGAAAGCTTTCCTGACCGGGTGGAATGGCATCTCCTTGTTTGTGCCATCCCCGGATGCAGCATCCCCCACGGTTTTCACCGACGCCGCGGCCTCCCGCAGGTTCGCAGCAATCTTCTATCCGCAGTGGTTGGTCGGCAGTTGGCCGGTGGATCTCCTGTCCGAGGCTGAGGCTATGAGGTCCTCGCCGCTGTTGGAGTTATACCCCATAGTGGCGGCTGCCCACGTTTGGGGTCCGTTCTGGGCGAACAAATCAGTCATCTTCAGGACGGACAGTCAGGTCCTGGTAGAGGTAATCTCCAAGGGGAGGGCCAAATCTCTCAGGATCATGTCCCTGCTATGTAAGGTTGTCTGGCTGTCCTTGAAGTTTAACTTCCATGTCTTCACTTTTCATATCCAGGGAGCACAGAACGTGGCGGCCGACGCCCTGTCTCGTTTTAACCTCAATGTTTTCTTCCAGGAATTCCCAGAGGCACATCCCGTCGGCATTCCAGCTCCACCATACAGCGCCCTCCTGATGGACTAGAGCCCCTGATAGCAACCGCACGGTCATTAGTCCAGCAGTTGCTAGCCTCCAACACCACCAGGAACTATGACGCCGGGTTCAGCATGTTCAAGCGGTTCACTGACACCCATCCACAAGGGGAGGTGGACCAGGTCACTTTTATCATGGCCTTCATAGCCCATTTCCACACCCACCGCCACCTCTCTTTCAATACCATCAAGCTGTGTTTGGCTGGCATCCAACACCACCGGATGCTCAGCGACCCCTCTGCCAGATCCATCTTTTCAAATCAGGCCATCAAAGCCACCCTCAGGGGCATTCAGAAAGTTAGCGCGGCAGTCCAGGTGCGCAGGCAGCCGGTGTCAGGTGAGCTTTTCCGCAGGTTATCCATAGCCCTAGACGGTCTTCCTTTTGGGCAATCAGCGAGCATCATTACCAAAGCGGCCATGTACCTCGGGTTCTATGGGTTCCTCAGACCCGGGGAGTTCACCTGCAGCGCTATCTCCCGAACAACCCTGCTCAGGCGACATCTCGCCTGGCACTCCGACCACTTCATCCTGTCCATCCCATCCTCCAAGACCAATCAAACCGGTCCTCCCACAGAGGTGGAATTTTTCCCTACGGCCACCTGTTGGTGCCCTATAAAGGTGCTCCAGGAGCTCCTGGCCTCCCTCCAATCTCCGCTTTAGACGACCCGTTGCTCCCAGTTAACGGTAAGCCCCTATCTTCGACCCTGTTCATCTCCAACATCTGCACCCTAGCCGCAGGGTTGGGTTACAACCCTAGCACGATATCTGGGCACTCCTTTCGTATAGGGGCCACGTCCGCAGCATCTAGTCACCAGGTACCGGCGCACGTCATCCGCAAGATGGGTTGTTGGCGGTCGTCCTGCTTCACAAGGTACATTCCGAATCCACGGGCTGAGATCTCCAGAGCCTTTTGTTCTTTGGCATTATAGGTCACACAATGCTTCAATAAATGCTTCACACCTTGCAACGTGCCAGTTCTCTTTTTGCCCACTTATTCAGGCCTTACCTCGTCACTGGCGTCGGGCACACTCCAGCCAGTTAGGTCAGGACAGTACATAGGCATGCCTATTCTGTTCCTCGCTCAGCCCCACCCACAAATATTGAAGGCTGCTTGCAGCCTGTAATTGTGGGAGGAGCGCACTTACCCTATTTAAAACCCCTCCTACAAGCAGGAGGGCGCCCGTTTCTTGCCCCTCCCATCCCCTTTCTCATGCTCTCCTCCTGGGTGGCCCACTTATTCAGGCCTTACCTCGTCACTGGCGTCGGGCACACTCCAGCCAGTTAGGTCAGGCCAGTACGTAGGCATGCCTATTCTGTTCCTCGCTCAGCTCCTCCCACAATAATACATAGTTATAATCACATACCCATAGTATTAGGGATATCCACCTCAGGAGAGCATTTTTGACGATGCCTTCCTCTGGGGGTGCACCACTATGGAGACTTAGTTGATATTATACACTTGCACTTTGCTGCCCTGCTGATGATTATCTGTTGATATGGAGATTTAATTTATTATATGCATTTGCACCTTATACTCGCTGGGTGTTAACAAGTAAATTTTTGATGATATACCCGTTTGGTCTCAGTTCATTTTCGGTATAGTTGTATTTATGTACACTGAGTGGATTTTTATATTTTTGGGGTCTCCTTTCACAAGCACATTAGTATTTTGTTTGTGTGGCTATGTGTATTTTGAAGCCTGTATTTAATATCCATAGATTTATAGTAGTTTATAGTGTTGGGCGCGAATATTCGCGATACGAATATTTCGCGCGAATATCGCATATTCGCGATTTCGCGATTTTTTCGAATATCATGCCATAAATTCGATATTGCGAATATTCGCGTTGGTTAAATTAGATGATACACAATAAGTTCAAGAACTTCAGTTCACTTGTGTTGATAAATGAGTTTGAGTGACTCTGAGTTTCATTCATTTAAGGTGTTGTTTTGCATCAAGGCTCTTTTTCAAAGCCATAGCCAAAATCCTGCCTTTTTTGCGATTTTCCGTAATGCAATTTTTATTAAGCGATGCGAATATCTAACATGCATATTCGAATATATGTCGTCGTGTTTTCCTCTTCTTATTCTTATTCACCCCCAATCATTAGTTTCACTTTCAACAAGGCTTCATTTTATATCCATTCCTCGACCCCCCGTCCCCACTTCCCTCCCTTGTCTTTTTTTTTTTTTTTGCGATTTTTCGTAATACGATGCGATTCTTCACACGTGCTATTCTTCCTGCGCATTGATTGACTTGACCATCCCGGCCATGAAAGTGGCCGGGATGGTCAAGTGTTTTTGCGATTTTTTTGCTATGCGATTTTTTTCCCGCTTGCGAATTCGTAAACGCTGCAAAATGCGAATATATTCGAATATTCGCATACACGAATATTCTATGCCTTGCACAGTATAAGCTATCTAAATCTCAATTGCACCACAAGCTAGAAGCAGGCTGCTTGTAGCTTGTGGTGCAAATTAAATTGGTAGGGTGAGGTGAGACTTCCAATCATCACTTAATTATAAAGTTTACACTAATTTTAGTTCAGCTTGCGATTTTTTTCGTAATGCGAATTTATGCGAATTTATGCGAATATATCATTTCCGTCAAAGTACATAGATCCCTCCCTTCTGTCTTTTTGTCCAATGAAAATGATGTACCTACAGTTGTCATAGGTTAGCAACCTCCCTAGCAACCAATAGGAAAGCTCCCCACCTCTTTACTATATAATATTCTTCCCAGCAGCCATTCTGTGCAGTTTTACTTGGAGTTGGTTGTGTTAGGAGCTAAAAACTGTGCTGTGCTGTGTGGTGTGGAATTGTGCTTTTTTAAAAGCAATATATTTCACAATCTAATTATTCATTCTATAGTGTAGGGTGTAGTAGTAGGGAGTGATTAGTGTAGATTGAGGGAGCTTAAGTTTAGTTATATTGTAGGCTTCAGTTTAGTTTAGTTTTATTGTTTTATTTAAGTGTGTTAGTGTATTTCCTTAGGTTATAATAGTTTAGTTTGTGTAGTATTTGTTTTGTGTCTGTCAGTGTCCGTGTTTTACGTTAGATAAAAAAAAAAAAGAAAAAAAAAAGTTTATATAGGGTAGTTTTTCTTAGTCTAGTAGGTTTTGTGTCTGTCAGTGTCAGTGTCCGCGTCTTTTGTTAGTTGAAAAAAAAGAAAAAAAAACAAAAAAAAAGTTTATATAGGGTAGTTTTTCTTAGTCTAGTAGGTTTTGTGTCTGTCAGTGTCAGTGTCCGCGTCTTTTGTTAGTTGAGAAAAAAAAAAAAAAAAAAAAAAAAAAGTTTATATAGGGTAGTTGTTAAATAGTTTAGTAGCTTTTGTTTCTGTCTGTGTCAGAGTCCGCGTCTTTTCCTAGTTGAAAAAAACTAAAAAAAAAGTTTATATAGGGTAGTTTTTCCTTAGTCTAGTAGGTTTTGTGTCTGTCAGTGTCAGTGTCCACGTCTTTTGTTAGTTGAAAGAAAAAAAAACCAAAAAAAAAGTTTATATAGGGTAGTTGTTCAATAGTTTAGTAGCTTTTGTGTCTGTCTGCGTCAGAGTCCGCGTCTTTTTCGTAGTTAAAAAAAAAATAAAAAAAAAAATAAAAAAGTTTATATAGGATCGTTTTTCCTTAGTCTAGTAGCTTTTGTGTTTGTCAGTGTCAGTGTCTGTGTCTTTTGTTAGCTAAAAAAAAGGTTATATAGGGTAGTTTTTCCTTAGTCTACTAGGTTCTGTGCCTGTCTGCGTCAGTGTCCTTGTCTTCCTTTAGTTTGAAAAAAAAGAAAAAAAACAAAAAAAAGTTTATATAGGGTAGTTGTTGAATAGTTTATTTGCTTTTGTGTCTGTCTGCGACGCGTCAGAGTCTGCGTCTTTTCATAGTTGAAAAAAACAAAAAAAAATTATATAGAGGTTAGGATTTATTAATTTATTGATTTAATTATTGAATTCGTTTTTCATTTTAGCCCCAGATTCCCCATCCCAATAAAGTTTTCCCCAAATCCCACACTTTTTTTTTTGTCTGTGACAGTAAGACCAATCTCTGACCAGTATGACATCACGCGGGCGTTCTGGAAGTCGTGGTAGGGGAGTTGGTTCCAGTGCCGGACCGCTGCCTGCACAGGGACCGCTCCTCTACCCACGGAGGTTCAAGTGTGAGGAGCGTCCGACTAATCAGAGAGTTCTTTGGGCGTGGCAGCCGCCCAATTAGTTCTCAGGATGCCCAACAAGTTGTGGCTATGATGGCACAGTCCAGTGCCACAGAGTCCTCTGGCCCAGCCCCAACCAGCAGCAGCAGCAGCAGCATCTGCAGGGTTCCGCCTCCTGCAGAATCAACCCCCACCCCCGAAAATTTATCACCTGATCTTTTTGAGGAATCTGAGGATGTTAATTTTAATATCTTTGGGCAGGCAACTCAGGAGGAACAGGAGGCAGAACTGCAGTTCAGTCCTCCCCATGGTCAACAACTCTTGGAAGAGATGGAGGGGGAGATGGTGCCAGTGACATCCCTTCCAATAGGTGCAGGTGGTGTCAGCCACATAACCCCTGTACCTAGTCAGACCCAGGCATCAGCGAGGGGACAGCAGAGCCCGGTCAGGGGCTCTATGTCAGCTGCTCCCCTCTGTTCACCAAGGCTTGGCCCTGGGTCTGACACATCGGGGGATGAAGAGGAGGGTGACCAAGAAGGGATGCCACCTCCCTTGTCAGGCATCAGCAGCACTGATGAGGATGAAGGTCGGCATCAGAGGCAAACGGTGCGCCAGGTTACCAGTGAGTCTAGCAGCAGGGGCTCCACTGGTAATGTCAGCAGTAGGAGGCAGCAGCAGCCACCTCCACCTGTGCGCACCGAGCCCGAACAGACGCAAGTGAGCACCAACCCATCTGACCGGCGGTCGGTGCATAAGTCGCCTGTTTGGGCTTACTTCACCCTGGCAGCTGACGATGTTACAGTAGCAATCTGTCAGCTATGCCGTGCCAGGGTGAAGAGAGGGAGGGTGGTGGCTCGGCTGGGTACTACAGCACTGAACCAGCACCTACGGGTCAACCACTGGCGGGAGTGGGAACAGATGAAGGGTGGTAGCAGCAGCGCCACCAGCAGTGTGCAGGGGACAGTAGCTCCTGCCACAGTACAGCAGCCCCCACAACAGATCCCCGTAAGTCATTCCCACTCCGCCACTCCCTCTCATAGAGGTAATGGGACCGGCAGCCATACCTCTGCCTCCACTGCACCCTCCTCTATCTCCTCCTCCACTGCCGTCCGGCGCCAGCCATCAGTTGCTGACGCTTTTGAACGCACCGCGCCCTATGCCCCCGGGGACCGACGTGTGCGTTCACTCAATGGGCTCCTGGCAAGGGTTCTTGCCCAACATCTGCTCCCTTACAATCTTGTGGACAGCAATCCGTTCCGGCAGATGTTGGAGCAGGCACAACCCAGATGGCGTGTCCCCAGCCGCCATTACTTTGCCAGGACTGGCGTCCCTGCCCTATACCAGCACCTTGTGGAGAAAGTATGCCTGTCGCTGGATCATGCTGTCAGCGACAGGGTACATCTCACAATGGATGCTTGGACTAGCAGACATGGGCAGGGACGATACTTGAGTTTTACTGCCCATTGGGTGTCCCTCCGAGGCGCCGGGGAGGGATCGGCGGCATCAGAGTTTGTGGTGCCGCCGCGGGGTGTCCAGGGGAGAACTGCTGCTCTCCCACAAGCCACTGTCTCCACTGCTGCTGAGCCCCCCAGTAAGCGTCCCTGTAACTATGCAAGTGTGGGGCACGTCCGTTGCCAGGCCGTGCTCCAGCTTGTGAGCTTGGGAGACAGGAGACACACTGGACCTGAAGTTCTGGCCGCACTTCAGGCTCAGGTCCAGAAGTGGCTGACACCCCGTAGGCTCCAGGCAGGTTTGGTTGTCTGTGACAACGGCAGCAACCTACTCGCCGCCCTTCAGGCTGGCAGTCTGACCCACGTGCCCTGCATGGCACATGTCCTCAACCTAGTGGTACAGAAGTTCCTCCGTACGTACCCAGGTTTGAGTGACATTGTGTTAAGGGTACGTAGGATTGCCAGCCATTTCCGACGCTCCCCAACTGCCACCGCGTCCCTGTCCAGACTGCAGCGGGACAACAGCCTGCCCCCTCACAGGCTGATTGTGGACAGTGTGACGCGGTGGAACTCAACCCTCCACATGCTGGAAAGGTTGTGGGAGCAGAGACGGGCGGTGAGGGAATACCTGCTGGACCTAGGCACTTCAGGGCCATCACACCCACTCCCCTATGTCACTAATGCGGAGTGGGGGCAGATACAGCAGGTCTGTCACGTGTTGGCCCCATTTGAGCAGGCGACAAACATGGTCAGCGGGGAGCACGTTGGACTCAATGACGTGCTCCCATTAGTGTTCCTGCTGGACAGGACACTCGATCGCCTGCTTGAAGCTGGGGAGAGTGCCTTGGTGGAGCAAGATGAGGCTGCCTTGCTCCACCAGGACCAGGCCCAGGACGTTGAGGAGGAGGAGGAGGATGACACAGTGGACGTCCAGGAGTTTGGGCCTGGTCAGGAGGGAGAGCCGGTGATGGGGGCACCGTTAGTCCGGGGGTGGGGCAGCTCCAACCGGGAGCAGCAGCAACAGCAGCAGGAGGACCAAGAGGTCATGGTCCCGGGCAGCCATGACGAGTCACAGCGGGCTGTCCTCTTCCCCATGGCTGCCCACATGCTGCGATGCCTCAGGAGGGACCCCCGGATCAAGAGTATTAAGGGGAGGGATGATTATTGGTTGGCCACCCTTTTAGACCCACGATGCAAGGGGAAACTGGAACAGTTTATACCATCAAGTCGGCGGCAGGCCCGGATGGAACAACTGCGGGCCTGTCTGATCAAGCGTCTGGAGCAGACTACCCCTCGGCCTCCAGCTCCAGTTTCCCCCGCCCATCTCACCCAGCAGGTGGCTGGACCCAGCAGCACCAGCCGAGCAGGTGACCTAATGGGTGAGATGAGGCTGTTCTACCAGTCTGCAAGACCCAGTGCAAGCAGCAGCAGCAGCAGCAACCACCAGCGGCTGGCCCGCATGGTGGCAGACTACATGGGGTCCGTTGGTGCTTCCGACAGCATGAGCACTGACGACCCCATGGAGTACTGGGTTGCCAGACTGGACACCTGCCGTGAGCTCGCTCAGTATGCGCTGGAGTTATTGTCTGTCCCCCCCTCCAGCGTACTGTCTGAGCGGACATTCAGCGCGGCAGGTGGGGTGGTCACAGACAAGAGGACCCGTCTGTCCACTGACTCCGTGGACAGACTGACATTCATCAAAATGAACGAGTCCTGGATCGGCAGTGACTTCCTGGCCCCAGCTGTCGGTTCAGGCCGTTGAAGGGTCCCTTGTCCATCCCTCTCCCTCGCTCTCCCTCCGTAAATCCGTTGTTTTTTATCCCTAAACTAATTTATTGTCTTATCTTAATATGAAATTATTTTTTATCCTATTTATGAATTTCTTTTTATATGTGTTGTATATATTTATGAATTTATTGAAGAATTTTTTAATGATTTTAATCTGATTTTTAATATTCTTTATTAAGTTATTTTTTTATCAAATCTACTTAATTATGAAAATATTACTTATTAAATTTAATCTTCTCATATGTATATATGTGTCAATATATTTTTAATTAATTTATTAATTTTGGTGAATCATGTACAGAGTCTGATAAAGAAATTTTATTTAATAATTTATTTTAATAATGTCTCTAAATTTCTTTAATCATGTGTTGTGTAGTGTAAATATATGAATTATAGAAAATAATTATATGAATTTTCCCTTAAACATATCTTTTATGTATATATAGACTTATATATGGATTATGTTTTAATATATATCAATTTTTTAAATTGAAAAAACTCAATAATCTATTGAATTATAATCAAAAATCTATTCAACTAGAATCAATGTAGTAGCCATACAGCGCTCCACACGTTAGCTGCACAGGGCTGCTCTCAGTTTCCACATCTGGCACATCCAGTGTGTGTAGCAGAACACAGCGGTAAGGCATCCAGCCTCCCTGTGTGCAGAACCCTTCACGCCAGAGGGCAGTAGTAGTGGCGGGGATTAGCCGCAGCTCTCTCATCCTCCATGTGTCTGTGAGGAGGAAAGGAATACCGGAGCTCTCCCCACCCATACACGATCATCGGTGCCCACACGCGGTGCTCCGTCCTACCGGTGGACCTATCCTTCCTGCACCGGTCTGAACACCGAACTCACTGAAGATCCAGCTATTCTCAGCAAGGATCTTGATGTGTCCGTAGTGCTTGCTAACCCGTCATGTCTAGTTCACATCCCTCCACGCTAGTGTAACAGGAGAGTCAGCTGTATTCCCCGGCTACAGGGATGGCGCTTTGTGGCTGACTCCAGTGTTCAGCACTGATCATCGATCTCATCTCATCTCATGGTGCTGAATAAGGCCTTAGAGGCGACATATCTCTACAAAGGGTGGAGTATTACTTTTCCCCTTTAAGGCTTTCCCTGAAATAGAATGGCTAGCAAAGTGCTGCAACTTCACTGTCACTAAGCGGGGCCTAGTAAGGATTCTGGTATGAAGGCATTATGTGTCTGGGTTTTAAGAAGAACTATCGTTTAAAGCTTACCTTTACCCGCATACTCAATGCACTGCAGCTGTGCTTCATTTTAGTTGAGTTGTAATATAAAAAAAGGAGTAGTTAAGATTCTTACATAAAGTCCACTAACACAATCATCTGCAATGCTGCTATCCGGAGGATGTAAATTTTCCATAATTCACTTTTCAGACGTGAAAGGTTCTATATATATATCGTATATATATATATAAATATATAAATATACATATAGTATATATCAATATATATTTTTTAATAAATAACACTTCACTCCTGTGAAGGTCTGCATTATTCTATAGTCTCTACTTCACGTAATCTGCATTGTAGTCAATCCTATTTATGTATTTATTGTAGTTAATTTTAATGTCAATTTTGATTTCAAGCACAAGTAACTGTAGCACAGCTACTGTCCTTATCTAGGTATAGTTTATCCAAAAATCAATACAAGACCCAGACACATAATGCCTTCATACCAGAATCCTTACTAGGCCCCGCTTAGTGACAGTGAATTTGCAGCACTTTGATAGCCATACCCTTTCTGGGAAAGCCTTAAAGGGGAAAAGTAATACTCCACCCTTTGTAGAGATATGTCGCCTCTAAGGCCTTATTCAGCACCATGAGATGAGATCGATGATCAGTGCTGAGCACTGGAGTCAGCCACAAAGCGCCATCCCCGTAGCTGGGGAATACAGCTGACTCTTCTGTTACACTACTGGGGAGGGACGTGAACTAGACATGACGGGTTAGCAGGCACTACGGACACGTCAAGATCCTTGCTGAGAATAGCTGGATCTTCACTGAGTTCGGTGTTCAGACCGGTGCAGGAATGATAGGTCCACCGGTAGGATGGAGCACCGCGTGTGGGCGCTGATGATCGTGTATGGGTGTGGAGACAGCCGGTATCCCTTCCTCCTCACAGACACATGGAGGATGAGAGAGCTGCGGCTAATCCCCGCCACTACTACTGCCCTCTGGCGTGAAGGGTTCTGCACACAGGGAGGCTGGATGCCTTACCGCTGTGTTCTGCTACACACACTGGATGTGCCAGATGTGGAAACTGAGAGCAGCCCTGTGCAGCCAACGTGTGGAGCAAATGTATTTGTGATGTACATTGTAGACATTGGACAATATAGAATTTAGCATCATTTTTAACACAATCCTGCTGCACACATTGAACATCCTGATCTACCTGCTCTTTTTATCTATTTATGCTGCTGTCCAGGTCTGGGAGGGGGCCCATTCCTGCGAGGATATTCCTGCTGCACCATTATACCTGCTGCTCTGCCAGTCGACTATACTACACGCTGCTGCTGCTGCTGCTGCTGTCCAGGTCTGGGAGGGGGCCCATTCCTGAGAGGATATTCCTGCTGCACCATTATACCTGCTGCTCTGCCAGTCGACTATACTACACGCTGCTGCTGCTGCTGCTGTCCAGGTCTGGGAGGGGGCCCATTCCTGAGAGGATATTCCTGCTGCACCATTATACCTGCTGCTCTGCCAGTCGACTATACTACACGCTGCTGCTGCTGCTGCTGTCCAGGTCTGGGAGGGGGCCCATTCCTGAGAGGATATTCCTGCTGCACCATTATACCTGCTGCTCTGCCAGTCGACTATACTACACGCTGCTGCTGCTGCTGCTGTCCAGGTCTGGGAGGGGGCCCATTCCTGAGAGGATATTCCTGCTGCACCATTATACCTGCTGCTCTGCCAGTCGACTATACTACACGCTGCTGCTGCTGCTGCTGCTGTCCAGGTCTGGGAGGGGGCCCATTCCTGAGAGGATATTCCTGCTGCACCATTATACCTGCTGCTCTGCCAGTCGACTATACTACACGCTGCTGCTGCTGCTGCTGCTGTCCAGGTCTGGGAGGGGGCCCATTCCTGAGAGGATATTCCTGCTGCACCATTATACCTGCTGCTCTGCCAGTCGACTATACTACACGCTGCTGCTGCTGCTGCTGTCCAGGTCTGGGAGGGGGCCCATTCATGAGAGGATATTCCTTGTTCGCATACAACACTCCAACCGTGCTGCTACACGTTGTGTTCAGTTCACTTAGTCCAAGATATATTATTAGTCAAAAGGTTGACCCATAAACTTCTAAATGCTGCAGTAGCTACTAGCGCCTACTGCTGCCTGTCATCCTATGTTGGTCTACAATATATGTTTAGACATTCAGTTAAATGATAAACATCTAGTTGCTGCTGTTGATAGTGTTATTAATAGCTATTTTATATTGAATTTTTTTTTTAAATGACTGATAGTATGAAATTAAGAATTCAAGAATCCACAGTTATTACCATCCCTGCGTACACATTTTTTTACAAATTAAAATAAAATAACAAGTTCACATTTACATGAGCCTATCTGATATACAATTGAGAGCTTCGGTCAAACAGTGTGTATGCCTAAAACTGTTGGCTTACTAGGAATATTGTGTGCCATTGTTATGGCAACTTCAAATTTTTTATAAATTTTGTGATCATTATTTTTATTTTATTTTTTTATGCTGTATTTTCAGAATGATTATGTGGAGACTACCAGCATGTACCATATTTTATCCATATTATTTTATAAATTAAATTTTTGGAATTTGATTGTTATTTATTATAAACTTTTTATGTGGGCACATGTGCTTAGTTCAAAAGGTATTGTCACGAGTTAAATAAATCTATTAAATAATAAGAAAAGTTATTAAAATATCATGTGGTGTTATGCTTCATTTACAAAATTGTTTTGTTTTATTTAAATATTTTATTATTTGGAAGAAATTGGGTTAATGGGCAATGGATGTGGTTCTCACTATATCATGGTGGGCAACGCACCAGGGCTTCCCTTTTCAAAAGGTCTTGTTCATTGACCATGTTACACGACCGATTGATAAACCTAATAACTTCATTTAATTTTATTTATTTCGTTTTTTTTTAAATACGGAATTGGGTACTAGCATGGTGTTGTCTGTCGTCCTGGAAAGGATGCTGGACTTCCGTGTTGACCTCTGTACATGGTTGGGTGTGACTGGCGTTATACTCATCCGTGTGGAAATCCGTATTTGTGAGTAGAGCATTATTGCCACATTTATTAAGCAAAAAATACATGAATATTTTATAGGATAATTCTTGACAAACATTTTTGGATTATGGGCACATGATGTTAATATATATTGTTAAATAATAAATAATAAATCCGAAATACACTATTGTGTTTTTTTGGGTAATCCGTGCTGGTTAGTTAATAGCCACTACATTATTTTTGGAATCAAATCAGCTTTTTTTTCAATTATTATTTTTGTTGTTATAAATATTTTTTAAAAATAGGAGAATAATGGACCGATTATAGTCTCCCCAAACACAATTAGTCCACGTACATTTTAATTAATTTTTTTAAATTATATTATAAAAAACCATCACAAAATATATGATGTGTATATTATTTTGTAGACAAATAAACTGTACACAATGCTTGCGATACTAAATATTGTGTGTTGCATTACATTTTTTTTTGTCAAAAATCTCAGAATAATATAATTTGTTAATTTACAAGTCTCATTATTATTGAAAGAATGTTATTAGCACTGTCAAACTTACCTTTAAACACTTACCTGATACAAGATAAGAATATGCTGCATTCTGTTTCTGCTATGTTTTGACGAGCTATAAGTAGATCTTGAATCTACTTAGTAATATAATCTTCTACGTGAAAATGCTGCTGTCCTCCAAATCATTTATCTGTGTGGGCCTTACACTAAAACGTTATCTTACACTGCTGCTGTCCTCCACTAGTGTATGTAATCCGTGAGGCCTCACACTACACTGTTATTTTACAATGCTGCTGTCCTCCACTAGTGTATGTAATCCGTGAGGCCTCACACTACACTGTTATCTTACAATGCTGCTGTCCTCCACTAGTGTATGTAATCCGTGAGGCCTTACACTAAAACTTTATCTTACAATGCTGCTGTCCTCCACTATTGTTTGTAATCCGTGAGGCCTTACACTAAAACGTTATCTTACAATGCTGCTGTCCTCCACTAGTGTATGTAATCCGTGAGGCCTTACACTAAAACGTTATCTTACACTGCTGCTGTCCTCAACTAGTGTATGTAATCCATGAGGCCTCACACTACACCGTTATCTTACAATGCTGCTGTCCTCCACTAGTGTATGTAATCCGTGAGGCCTTACACTAAAACGTTATCTTACACTGCTGCTGTCCTCAACTAGTGTATGTAATCCGTGAGGCCTCACACTACACTGTTATTTTACAATGCTGCTGTCCTCCACTAGTGTATGTAATCCGTGAGGCCTCACACTACACTGTTATCTTACAATGCTGCTGTCCTCCACTAGTGTATGTAATCCGTGAGGCCTTACACTAAAACTTTATCTTACAATGCTGCTGTCCTCCACTATTGTTTGTAATCCGTGAGGCCTTACACTAAAACGTTATCTTACAATGCTGCTGTCCTCCACTAGTGTATGTAATCCGTGAGGCCTTACACTAAAACGTTATCTTACACTGCTGCTGTCCTCAACTAGTGTATGTAATCCGTGAGGCCTCACACTACACTGTTATTTTACAATGCTGCTGTCCTCCACTAGTGTATGTAATCCGTGAGGCCTCACACTACACTGTTATCTTACAATGCTGCTGTCCTCCACTAGTGTATGTAATCCGTGAGGCCTTACACTAAAACTTTATCTTACAATGCTGCTGTCCTCCACTATTGTTTGTAATCCGTGAGGCCTTACACTAAAACGTTATCTTACAATGCTGCTGTCCTCCACTAGTGTATGTAATCCGTGAGGCCTTACACTAAAACGTTATCTTACACTGCTGCTGTCCTCAACTAGTGTATGTAATCCGTGAGGCCTCACACTACACTGTTATTTTACAATGCTGCTGTCCTCCACTAGTGTATGTAATCCGTGAGGCCTCACACTACACTGTTATCTTACAATGCTGCTGTCCTCCACTAGTGTATGTAATCCGTGAGGCCTTACACTAAAACTTTATCTTACAATGCTGCTGTCCTCCACTATTGTTATGTAATCCGTGAGGCCTTACACTAAAACGTTATCTTACAATGCTGCTGTCCTCCACTAGTGTATGTAATCCGTGAGGCCTTACACTAAAACGTTATCTTACACTGCTGCTGTCCTCAACTAGTGTATGTAATCCGTGAGGCCTCACACTACACTGTTATTTTACAATGCTGCTGTCCTCCACTAGTGTATGTAATCCGTGAGGCCTCACACTACACTGTTATCTTACAATGCTGCTGTCCTCCACTAGTGTATGTAATCCGTGAGGCCTTACACTAAAACTTTATCTTACAATGCTGCTGTCCTCCACTATTGTTTGTAATCCGTGAGGCCTTACACTAAAACGTTATCTTACAATGCTGCTGTCCTCCACTAGTGTATGTAATCCGTGAGGCCTTACACTAAAACGTTATCTTACACTGCTGCTGTCCTCAACTAGTGTATGTAATCCATGAGGCCTCACACTACACCGTTATTTTACAATGCTGCTGTCCTCCACTAGTGTATGTAATCCGTGAGGCCTCACACTACACTGTTATTTTACAATGCTGCTGTCCTCCACTAGTGTATGTAATCCGTGAGGCCTTACACTAAAACTTTATCTTACACTGCTGCTGTCCTCCACTAGTGTATGTAATCCGTGAGGCTTTACACTAAAACGTTATCTTACAATGCTGCTGTCCTCCACTAGTGTATGTAATCCGTGAGGCCTTACACTAAAATGTTATCTTACACTGCTGCTGTTCTCAACTAGTGTATTTACCTGTGTGGGCCTTACACGACACCGTTATCTTACATTTTGTTTTTTTGGATTAAATTTATGTAATTTGTATTGCTTTAAGTATACCTAATAAAATTGATTAGCTGCAATGTCCTGATTAAGTTATGTGTAGGCATTATACTGCACTGTTAATATATATATGACATTACACTTTCTGACTGGACTCTGAATAATTCACAAACTGGACTAAATCTTGCTTAATTCAAAGTTATATAGTACATACTTTAACAAAAGAACAGAAACTTTGAATTTGGAATCAAAAAAATATTTTAATCAGACTATGCTCTATCTGATTTTTTTTTTTTGTTTTAGTTAGAAATATATATATATAAAACAAAATAACAATCCCCTCCCCGCCCCAACATATAAAATGAATAAAACAATGAAGCTAACGGTGCTTCTTTAATTGTTCCAATTGGTCCAGGAGCTCGCGCTGATCCCGCTGGTTCTGCCTCTCCAGGAGCCGGTGCCTCTTCTCCAATTCTTGCATTTGGAGGCGGAAAGCCTCGCTTTTTCTTTTTTGGTCTTTTATGACCCCTTTTATTTTTTTTATTAGATTATTTATCCCTATGGTGAAAGATAAAAATAGAGATAATCAGTCACAGTTGTAGGCATTGATGGAATTCAGTTTTGTAGTATTGTTAGTGTTAATAGTTAACTGTTTAAATGTATGAAATATGATTTATTCCAAAAGATTATATATATATTTTTTTATTAGGTTATACTTTTATTCGGTTAAATTAGTGATTACGGTTAGTGTGAACAGTGTATTTGTATATATTATATCAATTATTTTTGTAGTATGGCTAGTATTTCCTTTTTTGTTAATTGTAAATATTTTAAGTATACTTTATGTTAAAAAATTAAATAATTTATATTAATTTATTTTGTTTATTAGCGTTTAAATGATTACTAGGGTTAGTGTTAATATAGTCTAGGTATGTAAGATAACATTTAGTTATATGGTATGGCTAGTGTTTCCATTTTAACTTGTGAATAGATTTTTATATAGTGTTCAATAGAATTATATATTTTTAAGATTTTTGAGACTAGATTAGTGTTAAAATAATTTTATTTAGGATTATTGTGTACGTATGTTAACATTTAGTTTTGTAATATGGCTAGCGTTTCCAGTATTACTTGTAAATAGTTGATAAAACAATAGTTTAAAAATTTATATATTTCATGAATTGTTTAGAGTTTAGTAGAGTTTACCATATAATTTTTCAGTTTACTGTTAAGTTGTTGTTTGTATATATGTTGCTATTACATTAATATTATTGACTGTTTAGTGTGTGTACCTGGACTCTGGCTACACTTTAATTCCATTTTGTGTGTCCTGACCGCCATCAAGGCTTTTTTTTATTTGTTTAAATGTGTACTGTAATATGTATTGGTTTTCTGTTCCTTTTTCCCTACCCTGTTTTCCTTTGCCATTCATTACCCAGCAGGGTGTTGGGTCAGGGACACAGGGAGACCAGTTAAAACTAGCCGCTCTGTCCCTTATCATTCACCCATCATTCCTTGCTCAAACCCCACCCTTTCTTTTTACTTTGAAAATTCTAACCAAGATTACAAAACTACCTTTGATAGTATAATTAAGTAGAATTAGGTTTGTTAGTTATTTTTATAAAGATTTTTGTAGATATTTACCCTCCTGCTGTGGGGTGGTCACAAGCTCCTCCTCCTCCTCTGCCTGTGCGGCCACCTCTTGCTCCTCGGTCACCTCGGCCGGAGGTATTGCGGCAGCCGTCGGTGAGGTGTGGGGTTGAGAGGGACCGCCTTCCTCCTCCACATGTTCGGCGACATCTGGCGGAGCAGTGTCGCTCGTCTCCATCGCGGTGGAGGGGCTTGCCTCCTCTTCATCCTCCTCAGAGACCTCCACCACGTGGATATCCCGGTGCGCAGGTGTTGAGCGCACTGTTGGAACAGGCTGGCCTGTAATTACACATTGTTAATGATTTAGACAGGAAAATCAACGAATATAACTAAACAATTTAACCATTAATCTGTATCTTATGCGGTTGATATTATTTTTTTTTTTATTAAAGTCCTTTAATATTAAGTCAAATGTTGATGATTGGAGAGACATCTATGTCTCTTGGGTTAGCCATGTTAACCTTGTTAAAATTATCAGCCTCCCTGGAGTTATGTATTTTTTGACAGGGAATCCCTATGTCGATACCCAGAAGCTTTTTTATTGCAATTAACAGGGAAATTATCTCCTTGGTATGGAAAGGGGGATAGAAAGGTCTATCTTATGACATATTAACAACTACAAGGACAAAATTCAGGGGCGGACTTGGTCTTCACCAAAATTTAGAACTTTGACAAGAGACAATTAATGGTGGAAACCTGATCAATAAGCATAATAATCAGAGACCATACAATAACATAATTTTATGTGAAATTAGTTACGTTTACTCAAAAAAAAACAGTACACAAGGAAATATATATATATATTTTTTTTAAATAATGCCTTGTGTACATAGTTTATTATTAGGGTAGTAGAACGTCTTTTAGCTAGTTTTATAGTAAGGGTAGAGTTTCCAGTATTACTTGTAAATAGTTTCAAAAAATAATACTTAAAATACATTCTATATTTCATCTATAGCTTAGCGTATGGTATAGTTTAATTTATAATTTTTCAGTTTAATGTGAAGTTGTTCTTTGTATATATGTTGCTATTACTTTAATGTTATTTCCTATGTTGATACCAAGATTTTTATTTTTTTTGGCAATTAAACAGGAATTTCTCTCCTTGGTATGGAAAGGGGGACCACAATAATGCCTTTTGTACATCGCTTATAATTAATTTTAGTGTGAATAACGTCTTTGTATATATGATAGCTGTATTTTGGATTAAACGTAACTTTATGTGATAATAAGACAAGGGTATGAATAATTCTAGACATCACTGTACATTACATTATTTCTCATCCACATTGTGTAATGTTACAGTAAGCATCTTACCGGGGCAGACTCTTTCAGATATTTCTCTGACGAATTCTGGGTCTCGCCTTTTTAGGTCCGACCACCTCTTTACTATTGCACTTTCAGAGTGCTCGCGGGCGAATTTTTCTCTCAGCATTTGTTGTATGCTGCGAACTATTTCTTTTTTTGAGGCATGCCGCCGGGTACGGTCATACCCCTTCTTTACCATTGTCTGCAAGATAAAAGATACAAGCATATAATATACACTCACCTAAAGAATTGTTAGGAACACCTGTTCTATTTCTCATTAATGCAATTATCTAGTCACCAATCACATGGCAGTTGCTTCAATGCATTGTAGGGTTTGTGGTCCTGGTCAAGACAATCTCCTGAACTCCAAATTGAATGTCAGAATGGGAAAGAAAGGTGATTTAAGCAATTTTGAGTGTGGCATGGTTGTTGGTGCCAGACGGGCCGGTCTGAGTATTTCACAATCTGCTCAGTTACTGGGATTTTCACGCACAACCATTTCTAGGGTTTACAAAGAATGGTGTGAAAAGGGAAAAACATCCAGTATGCGGCAGTCCTGTGGGCGAAAATGCCTTTTTTTAATGCTAGAGGTCAGAGGAGAATGGGCCGACTGATTCAAGCTGATAGAAGAGCAATGTTGTCTGAAATAACCACTCGTTACAACCGAGGTATGCAGCAAAGCATTTGTGAAGCCACAACACGCACAACCTTGAGGTGGATGGGCTACAACAGCAGAAGACCCCACCGGGTACCACTCATCACCACTACTAATAGGAAAAAGAGGCTACAATTTGCATGAGGTCACCGATACTGGACTGTTGAAGACTAGAAAAAATGTTGCCTGATCTGATGATTAGGAGACATTAAAATGGTAGAGTCCGAATTTGGTGTAAACAGAATGAGAACATGTATGCATCATGCCTTGTTACCACTGTGCAGGCTGGTGCTGGTGGTGTAATGGTGTGGGGGAGGTTTTCTGGGCACACTTTAGGCCCCTTAGTGCCAATTGGGCATCGTTTAAATGCCACGGGCTACCTGATCATTGTTTATGACCATGTCCATCCCTTCATGACCACCATGTACCCATCCTCTGATGGCTACTTCCAGCAGGATAATGCACCATGTCACAAATCTCGAATCATTTAAAATTGGTTTCTTGAACATGACAATGAGTTCACTGTACTAAAATGGTCCCCAAAGTCACCAGATCTCAACCCAATAGAGTATCTTTGGGATGTGGTGGAACGGGAGCTTCATGCCCAGTATTGGTGCGTTATATAGTGCCTAGAATATTGTACCCGTCTATTAAGTGATGGTACTTTATGGGGTGTACAGCTGGTTCGCCTCCCCGTGGTGCACCCTGGGTAATGCTAAATGAACCAGCAAATACTGGCGATCTGCCGAAAAAGATTTTGACAGACAGACAATATAAACTCGGATCTATAGATTACCCGTGTTTGCGGTTAACCGCCTCCCGACCGGCGGATGCATAATCGCGTCCTGCCGGCGGGAGGTTTTTTTCCTCCTGGAAGCGCCGGCGCGTCCTCTCGCTAGAGGCGAGAAGACGCGCCGGGCCGCCTGCGCGGTGCGCAGCTGTAATCGCCGCAGGAGAAATTAATCTGCAGCCTGCTAGCAATGATCGGTCGCTGGCAGGCTGCAGATTGTTAAAAAAAACGCATATCAGACGCTGTTCTGTGAACAGCGTCTGATATGGCTCCTACACCCTCCTCTGGTGGTCCCTTTTGCTTGGGACCACCAGAGGAAAATGAAAGTATGTGCAGCAATCACCACACAAGAGCCCCCCCCACCCCCCCACCCCCTCTGTCACTGATTAACCCCTGATCACCCATGTCACCCCCCTGATCACCCCGTCACCCCCCCTTGTCACTGATCACCCCCCTTTAGGCTCACTCAGACGAACGTATGTGTTTTGCGGATCTGCGGATCCGCAAAACACGGACACCGGCAATGTGTTTTCCGCATTTTGCGGATCCGCACATTGCCAGAACTATATAGAAAATGCCTTTTCTTGTCCGCAATTGCGGACAAGTATAGGACATGTTCTACATTTTTGCGGATACGGAAATGCGGATCCGCAATTCCGGATCTGAGCAGGACAAAGCCTGTCCCCATGGAATTGAATGTATCCACCATTCCGTTCCGCAAAATTTTGCGGAACATAATTGCGGACGTGTGAATGAGGCCTAAGGGTCCCTTAGCGATCGCAGTTTTACAGCTTTCCCCTCTTTTTTTTTTTTTTTTGCACATTTTTTAGAGATTTTTTCATCCACATTGATCACCACCAAATGAAAGCTGTATTAGTGAGAAGAAAAGGGGGTAAAATACATTTGGGTGGTAATTTGTATGACGGAGCAATAAACGGTGAAAGTAGTGTAGTGCGGAATTCTAAAAAGTGGTCTGGTCATAAAGGGGGATTAAGCTAGGGGGGGCTGAAGTGGTTAAGTGGTATATAGTGTTTCGAACTATATGTGTGGTGTTTATTGTGTGGATGGATGTACAGTATGCATGTAATTAATTACTTGTCAGCTTTATATACATAAAATCCAAGCCACAAAAAAAAAAAATCACCACAAAAATCAAGACAAAAAAAAATAAAAAAATTAGTCATGCGATGCGAATCATTTAACATACGCGCTTAGAAAAGGTTTTAATATGCATTCACATTAAGAACAAGACTAAAAGTTGATACTTACAGTTATAAGCAGTTTTTCTTCTCGATCGCTAAATGTGCGGCCCACCATCTTCTTACTGTCTGCAACTCTGCCAGCCAACTGCGCGTCGCGACGCATACAATGACGTCATGTAGGCCGGCGCGTCATTCAAATTAATATTGATCGCGATGCGCATGCGCAATATTAGCGATTATTTAATACATGGTAAATAAAGATTGAAAAGCAGATAACATGTAAGTAGATACTAGATGGTATATTTTATTACACTAGGTAAATATGATGTAATCGATTTTGTACGAATACTGCCTTTGCCTGCCAGTAACAATGATCTTGCGCAATATGCAATGGCGATTAAATGATGACGAATACGAATATTCGAATTTGCGAATATATCGCGAATATTTTACGAAATATTCGCGAAATATCGCGAATTCGAATATGGGCATATTCGATCATCACTAGTAGTTTATAGAGATGAGCGAATCAAAGTTGACGAAGTGTAATTCGATACGAATTTCAGGAAAAATTTGATTTGCACCAAATCCAAATTTCCTCATGCTTCGTGGTAACAAATTGCTGCTGCACGTGTTAGGACATGGAGCAAGGATCTCTGGGAACGAGGGGTCACACACAATGCCATGCATGCAGCCAATCAGCAGCCAGCCAGCCCTGTGATGTCACAGCCCTATAAATAGCTTCAGCCATTTTCCAATGCACTTAGTGCACGGAGAGACGTCTGCAGGTGCTAGGGACAGTGGTAGAAAATACTTTAAAACTTTTATTTTGCTGTATAGAAGTTCAGGGAAAGGATAGGGAGGAATCATTCCACTGTATTGAAGCAGAACAGGGTTCAGTAGGGGAGTTTACAGCCTGGGTAATAGGAACAATACTATAACACCTTGCTGCACTGACTTGGAATCCAAATTGCCATTATACAGCTCTGTAATTCCTGCAAACTGTTCTTGTTATTGGGGTGCAAGTGCTGTTTGATACATGCATTAACAGGGTTTATTACAAGGAAATATTCCTGTGTCTCATTTGCCCTTGTGCGGTGCAGTTATATGTTCTAAAGCATTTTTTTGCTTGTATTAGTGGGGAAAAAAAGGGCTTATTAGCCGTTGTGTAGTAAAGTGAGAAAATTACAGCCCTTTTGGCATGTATTAGTGGCAAAAAAATATTTATTTTTTGCCGTTAAGCGGTGCAGTTATATGTTCTAAAGCCCTTTTTGGCATGTATTAGTGGCACTAAAGTATATATTATTTGCCGTTCAGTGGTGCAGTTATGTGTTCTAAAGCCTTTTGTGGAGTGTATAATAGTGTTGATCGTGAATATTTTAATCTAGTGTTGATCGAGCATGCTCGGCCGAATACCGCAATGCCTGTAATGCCGTAGCCATGTTGGTTACTGGCATTACAGTGATTGGATGGCCGCGTGTTCGGCTCAGTGTTAGTCAGGGAGAGCTGTGCTGAAGAAGGGAAAGATAGTGTAGGGAGTGAAATATATATTTTTTAAGTAGAATAACCCAAAGTCCTTTTAAGGACTATTGTGTGTGGCAGCAGCAATATATATTGTTTGCGCAACCTGCGCTAAATTGCTAAAACTTTACAGACCCAAAAGTTCTTTTATGAACTATTGTGTGTGGCAGCAATATCTATATTTAGCGCATCCTGAGCTAAATAGTGTGCAATAGTTAGGCTGCTGCAGACAGAGACGTTATCTGCTCTACATCTCCTGTGTAACGTGTGCACATCCCAAAAATATCAGTGACATCCAGTGTACTTTTTCCATAGACGGTGTCCGCTGCGACATTATTGACATTACCTGGGGTACATCTCCTGTGTAACAGTTCCACATAGCATATACCTGTGACATTCCCTGTAATTTTTTATTAGCCACTGGTGACATCAGTGACATTATCTGCGGTGTTTCTCCTGTGTAACGTTTCCACATCCAAAATACCCGTGACATTCCCTGTAATTTTATATTAGCTGCTGCTGACAGCATCGACATTATCTGCGGTATATCGCCATGTGTAACATTTCCACGTCCCAAATACCTTTTTGCGCATACACTTACAAATCCTGCGCTACTGAATGTGTGACATACTTTCAAGTATATATAACATTTAATATGAAGAAGGCGAGCATTAAGGGACAGGGAAGTGGCCATGATGCTGATGGTGCACACAGAGGCTGTAGCCCTTGGCCTGTTGAAACTGTGCCTGCTGCCAGAGAACAAGAAAAACAATCATCCACGACACCTAGCTTCATGTCCCAGTTTGCAGGGTGGCACAAGACAATGCTCTTGAAGTCTGACCAGTGCGACCAGGTGGTTGGTTGGATTGCAGCAGATAATGCTTCCAGTCAGTTAAGCACCACCCTGTCTTCCACTAAGTCCAGTCTCAGTAGCCAAGAGTCTGGTCAACACAATCCTCACCCTGATCCTCCTTCCACCATGGAGAGTCTTGCCAAACATGTGATCCCACACTCGGATATTCCGAGGAGCTCTTTTCATCATATTCCTTATCCAATTACATTAAATATTTAGTTAGCTCATATACACTGCCTGTCCAAAAAAAAAGTCGCCACCCAAAAAAAAGGTTCTTAATGGGGTTAAGGTCTGGACTCTGTGGTGGCCAATCCATGTGTGAAAATGATGTCTTATTCTCCCTGAACCACTCTTTCACAATTTGAGCCCTATGAATCCTGGCATTGTCATCTTAGAATATGCCATCAGGGAAGAACAAATCCATTGATGGAATAACCTGGTCATTCAGTATGTTCAGGTAGTCAGCTGACCTAATTCTTGGAGTACATACTATTGCTGAACCTAGACCTGAACAACTGCAGCAACCCCAGATCATAGCACTGCCCCCACAGGCTTGTACAGTAGGCACTAGGCATGATGGGTGCATCACTTCATCTGCCTCTCTTCTTACCCTGATGCGCGCATCACTCTGGAACAGAGAAAATCTTGACTCATCAGACCACATGACCTTCTTCCATTGCTCCAGAGTCCAATCTTTATGCGCCCTAGCAAATTAAAGCTTTTTTTCCGGTTTGCCTCACTGATTAGTGGTTTTCTTACGGCTACACAGCTGTCTCATTCCCAATTCCTCTTTGCATTGTGCGTGTGGAAATGCTCTTACTTTCACTATTAAACATAGCCCTGAATTCTACTGTTTTAATTCGATTTGATTTCACCAACGTTTAAGTGATCGCTGATCACAATCATTCAGGATTTTTTCCCCGCAACATTTCTTCCGTGAATACGATGGGTCCCCACTATCCTTCCAGTTTTTAATAATGCGTTGGACAGTTTTGGACTCAATTTTAGTAGTTTCTGCAATCTCTTTACATGTTTCTCTGCTTGATGCATGCCAATGATTTGACCCTTCTCAAACAGACTAACATCTTTTCCACGACCATGAGATGTGTCTTTCGACATGGTTGTTTAAGAAATGAGAAGCAACTCATTGCACCAGTTGGGGTTAAATAACTTGCCAGTTGAAAGCTAATCACCCATGCAGTAATTATCCAATAGGAGGCTCATAACTATTTGCTTAGTTAAATCCAGGTGGTGCCTTTTTTTCTGGACAGGCCGTGTATATAATGCAGATAGTAGTGGGAGATAGTCAGTGTAGGTTAGATAGCGATAAAGTGTAGCTGATAGGTTTCATTGCAGGGTGTTAGATAGTGTTATAGGAATTACTGTTTTGTCTGCTGTCCATACATACATGCTACAGACATAGTGCTGTGATGTCACAACAATACTTAGTGCACCAATCAGTAATATCTACTCAGACCTGATAAAATGTGAAGTTGCATATATTGCGTCAAAAATAAGTGCATCATTAGTGCCAATTTGCACAATCATGAAAATAATGACTGGAAATCACGAATTCTAGAACTAGCAAATTTATTGCAAATATTATGTGAAAAATTTATGAAATATCGCGAAAAGGAATATTGCCTATTTGCCGTTCAGTGGTGCAGTTATATGTTCTAAAGCCCTTTTTGGCGTGTATTAGTGGCACAAAAAAAAGTATTTGCCGTTGTGTGGTGAAGTGAGAAAATTACAGCCCTGCTTGGGATGTATTAGTGGCATAAAATATATATTTGCCGTTCAGCGATGCAGTTATGTTCTATAGCATTTTTGTGCATGTATTATTGGCACATTGGCACAAAAAAAAAATATTTGCCATTGTGTGTTGAAGTGAGAAAATTAGAGCCCTTTATTGCATGTATTAGTGGCAAAATATATATATTTGCTGTTTAGTTATGCATTTATATGTTCTAAAGCCCTATTTGGTGTGTATTAGTGGCAATATATATATATTATTTGCTGCTCAACAGTTGCAAGAAAAAGTATGTGAACCCTTTGGAATGATATGGATTTCTGCACAAATTGGTCATAAAATGTGATCTGATCTTCATCTAAGTCACAACAATAGACAATCACAGTCTGCTTAAACTAATAACACACAAAGAATTAAATGTTACCATGTTTTTATCGAACACACCATGTAAACATTCACAGTGCAGGTGGAAAAAGTATGTGAACCCTTGGTTTTAATAACTGGTGGAACCTCTTTTGGCACCAATAACTTCAACCAAACGTTTCCTGTAGTTGCAGATCAGACATGCACAACAGTCAGGAGTAATTCTTGACCATTCCTCTTTACAGAACTGTTTCAGTTCAGCAATATTCTTGGGATGTCTGGTGTGAATCGCTTTCTTGAGGTCATGCCACAGCATCTCAATCGGGTTGAGGTCAGGACTCTGACTGGGCCACTCCAGAAGGCGTATTTTCTTCTGTTTAAGCCATTCTGTTGTTGATTTACTTCTATGCTTTGAGTCTTTGTCCTATTGCAACACCCATCTTCTGTTGAGCTTCAGCTGGTGGACAGATGGCCTTAAGTTCTCCTGCAAAATGTCTTGATAAACTTGTGAATTCATTCTTCCTTCAATGAAAGCAATCCATCCAGGCCCTGATGCAGCAAAGAAGCCCCAAACCATGATGCCCCCACCACCATATTTCACAGTTGGGATGAGGTTTTGATGTTGGTGTGCTGTGCCTCTTTTTCTCCACACATAGTGTTGTGTGTTTCTTACAAGCAACTCAACTTTGGTTTCATTTGTCCACAGAATATTTTGCCAGTACTGCTGTGGAACATCCAGGTGCCCTCATGCAAACTGTAAAGTGCAACAATGTTTTTTTTTTTTTTTTTGGACAGCAGTGGCTTACTCTGTGGTATCCTCTCATGAAATCCATTCTTGTTTAGTGTTTTACATATCATAGATTCGCTAAGAGAGATGTTAGCATATTCCAGAGACTTATGTAAGTCTTTAGATGACACTCTAGGATTCTTCTTCACCTCATTGAGCAGTCTGTGCTGTGCTCTTGCAGTCATCTTTACAGGACGGCCACTTCTAGGGAGAGTAGCAGAAGTGCTGAACTTTCTCCATTTATAGACAATTTGTCTTACCGTGGACTGATGAACAGCAAGACTTTTGGAGATACTTTTATAACACTTTCCAGCTTTATACAAGTCAATCATTCTAAATTGTAGGTCTTCTGAGAGCTCTTTTGTGCAAGGCATCATTCACATCAGGCAATGCTTCTTGTGAAAAGCAAACCCAGAACTAATGTGTGTTTTTTATAGGGCAGGACAGCTGTAACCAACACCTCCAATCTAATTTCATTGATTGTACTCCAGTGGGCTGACACCTCACTCCAATTAGCTCTTGGAGATGTCATTAGTCTAGGGGTTCACATACTTTTTCCACCTGCACTGTGAATGTTTACATGGTGTATTTAATAAAAACATGGTAATTTAATTCTTTGTGTGTTATTAGTTTAAGCAGACTGTGATTGTCTATTGTTGTGACTTAGATGAAGATCAGATCACATTTTATGACCAATTTGTGCAGAAATCCATATAATTCCAAAGGGTTCACATACTTTTTCTTGCAACTATATGTTCTAAAGCCCTTTTTGGCGTGTATTAGTGGCAAAACATATATATTATTTGGCATTCTGCGGTGCAGTTATCTGTTCTAATGCATTTTGTGCCATGTATAAGTGGAAAAAAGTAAGAGCCTATTTGCTTTCAGCAGTGAAGTTATATGTTCTAAAGCCTTCTTTGGCATGTATTAGTGGGGAAAAAAAGAGCCTATTAGCCGTTTTGAGGTGACGAGAGAAAATTACAGACTTTTTTGGGGGCATTTTAACTTCCTTGTTCATTATTTATTTGATCTAACAGTATGTCAGACGGAGAAGTGCCAGGCCCTACACAGGGGAGTGGCAGAGGCCTAAATGTTTCTGGGGCAGGCACAGGTAGAAGCAGCGTAAGGGGGCCAAGAGTCGGTGGGTTAGTCAGACAGAACCCTTAGTTGGCATAGCCCGAAAGCAGGCACTCTGCCCTCACCTGTCCTCAACCTGCCTCTGTCATTTTCTGTTCCCTCAGCCAGAGAAGTATTATATGCTGTGGGCTCAGATTCACTATACAGCGAGGACGAGCTACTAAAGGACAGTCAGCAGCTTCTGGCCAGCCAAAGGAGACATCCGCCAATTTCTCTGGTAGGCAGGCAAGTAGTGATGAGGAGTGTGGCGTGGGAGATGGTGTGGCGGGCGGTCAGGCCCCTGACCCAGAGACCATTGAGGAGGACATCAGTGACGTGCACTTGGGAGCTGGGTGAATTAGGGGCTTCATCATCATCGGGAGAAGAGGGTGGCAGCGTGCCCGTGAGGCAGCGGTGGAGCCACAAAGTCACTAACGTGACCAGGAGTCAGCAGGGTGGCAGCAGTGGGAGGTCGGGAGCTAAACGTGACCGTGGTAGACCAGCAGGTTCTCAGGAGCCTACCGGCACAAAGTAGTGGTGCAGGGGTTTGCGGAAGCAGCGGCGGTAGCAGTCAGTCAGTGCGGAGTCTTGGGGGTAAAATCACCTACTCGGCAGTGTAGTAGTTTTTTGTTAAGCCGCCGGAGGGTTGAACAAAGGGGGGATGTGAGAATCACGGTCATCTAGACCACCCTCAAAGTTGGATGCGCAATGTGAGTAAAATTACGCATTGAGCATCCAACTTAATTTGTTAACGTTCCTAATGGTTGGCTTGCTAGAATTAACGAATATAGATAATATAGCGCTATATTTGTATTCATAATATTCGTTAATTCTCGCAAGCCAACCATTAGGAACGTTGCCTATACACAGAACTAAGTTTGAGGCGCAATGCGAGTAAACTTACTTAAATTACTCGCATTGCGCATCCAACTTAGTTCTGTGTATAGGCAACGTTCCTAATGGTTGGCTTGCTAGAATTAACAAATATAATAAATACGAATATCTCGCTATATTCTCTAATTCTAGCAAGCCAACCAATAGGAAAGTTGTCTATACCTCACTCTAAGATGGATTCGCAATGCAAGAATATTACTTTGCCTATTTTTTGCAATAAATAGAAAACCGAGTCATTCTATTTATTTAAAAAAATAGGCAAAGTAATATTCTCGCATTGCAAATCCAACTTAGAGCTGTCTACAGGCAACTTGCCTATTGGCTTCTTGCTTTATTTAACAAATATAGAGAATATAGCACTATATTCGTATTCATCAAATTCGTAAATTCTAGATAGCCAAACAATAGAGAAGTAAGTTGCATATACCCCGCTCTAAGTTGGATGCGCAATGCGAGTAATATTACTTAATCTTCTCGCATTGCACATCCAGCTTAGAGTGGGGTATAGCCAACTTTCCTAATGGCTGGCTTGCTAGAATTAATGAAGATAACGAATATAGCGCTATATTCTCTATATTCGTTAATTCTAGCAAGCCAATAGGAAATTTGCCTATGAACAGCAATGACTAACGAGGAGTAGGAGGGCAAGAAGCAGGAGCATCAGGACGAGCAGATGATGGGAAGGACAGACAGCTCCCTTCAGCTGAGGTGGTAGAGTCTTGAGAATATTCGATTGAATATTCGTCTTATATTCATAGAAATTTAATATTTGTCATTATTCAATTTATCGTGAATAATATGCGATTTAATTATTAGCGCATTGCGAGTTTAACTTTATAAGGCAACTATCCTTTGGTTGGCTGTCTAGAATTAACGAAGATAACGAATATAGCGCTATATTCTCTATATTCGTTAATTCTAGCAAGCCAATAGGAAAGTTGCCTATGGACAGCTCTAAGTTGGATTTGCAATGAGAGAATATTACTTTGCCTATTTTTTGCAATAAATAGAATACTGAGTCATTATTCTATTTATTGCAAAAAATAGGCAAAGTAATATTCTCACATTGCAAATCCAACTTAGGCTACTTTCACACTTGCGTTAAGAGCGGATCCATCTGGTGTCTGCACAGACGGATCCGCTCCTATAATGCAAATGATGGTATCCGTTCAGAACGGATCCGTCTGCATTATCTTTCAGAAAAAATTCTAAGTCTGAAAGTTAGCCAGACGGATCCGTCCAGACTTTGCATTCAAAGTCAATGGGAGACGGATCCGTTTGAAATTGCACCATATTGTGTCAACTTCAAATGGATCCGTCCCCATTGACTTACATTGTAAGTCTGGACGGATCCGTTTGGCTCCGCACGGCCAGGCGGACACCCGAACGCTGCAAGCTGCGTTAGGGTGTCTGCCTGCTAAGCGGAACGGAGGTCAAACGGTGCCAGACTGAGGCATTCTGAGTGGATCAGCCTCCACTCAGAATGCATTGGGGCTGTACGGATCCGTTCGGGGCCGCTTGTGAGAGCCTTCAAACGGAACTCACAAGCGGAACCCCGAATGCAAGTGTGAAAGTAGCCTTAGCTGTCCATAGGCAACTGTCCTATTGGCTTGCTAGAATTAACAAATATAGAGAATATAGCACTATATTCATTATCTTTGTTAATTCTAGATAGCCAACCAATAGGATAGTTGCCTTATAAAGTTAAAGTATAACTGTCGTATTTTTTTTGGGGGGAGTATTGGATTGTGGTGATTAATATCTCCTTGGTGGCCCTATTTCAACTTTTTACTGTGTATTCAATTACCCCTTAATTCCACAGTTTTGTTCCCGGTACTGCCTACTTTTACCTGTGCTTAAAATAGGGTTGCTATGCAGGGTCGTCTATCTGTTGAAGGACGGAGTAGCATGCAGCGTGCAGGGTCACATTACTGACAGCCAGGGACTGTAAGTAAATGATTAAAGCCAGCTGATAACAGTGCCTGGGCTGTGTGCACTTCTCCCTGTCCCTGCGCTTGGCAGACGCTCCCTCACTCAGCAGAGCTGGAGAAGTAGAGTTGAAGAAGCGCAGACCAGGGAAGGGAGATCTGCCGTCTGCTCAGTGTATAAATGAAAGCAACATGTGGTAAGAGGACGCCTTTGTGCTGCAGGAGATTAACCCTTTAGGGGGCAGGGCTCTTGTTACTGACACTTTTGGGGGGCTATTGTTACTGGCTAGTGAGGGCAGGCGGGATTAGCCTCAGGGTGAGGGCAGTGGCGGCCATCTTAACTGAATAGTGAAATTGCAGTTTTATGCAGACTGGTTGCTAACAGCTGAATATTATTAAATATGGGGTAAGTCAGTCTAATAGTAACTGATTCTGGAATATCATGTTATTAGTAACTACATATATAAAAATTGAAATTAGGGTGTAAGTGTGACAGTTATCCTTTAAACTCACAATCCGCTAATAATTAAATTGCATATTATTCACGATAAATAGAATAATGACAAATATTCAATTTTGACAAATATAAGATGAATATTCAATCGAATATTCTCTAAATATCGCAAAATGGAATATGGCACCTCCCGCTCATCACTTGTCAAGATTCCACCACCTCAGCTGAAGGGAGCTGTCTGTCCTTCCCATCATCTGCTCGTCCTGGTGCTCCTGCTTCTTGCCCTCCTACTCCTCGTTAGTCATTTAGTCATCAATCGATCACCAAAGCGATTGGCCAAGAGCAGTGGCGTACCATCAATATAGGCAGACCACGTACTGGCTATGGGGCCCGTGAGGTTAGGGGGCCCAGCCAGGCTGCATGTCTCCGCCCCCTTTCTAACCTGCATACACGCTGCATAACAGTAAGTAGAGAAATAACTGCCGGCCCCAGTCCTGTGTTTCCCTCCTGATTCCTCCCCTACTCCTTGCCTCTGCTGATGAATGGAATTGGCCCCTGTCTGTCAGAACAAGTCAAGTACAGCTGGCCAATAATCAGGGAGATGCTGTGCTGCCTGCGCTGCTTATTGGCCAGCTGACACCTGACCTCTGCTCTGTGCTCTGCCGGCGTGAGGTGTTACAATCCAGCGCCTTTGGAATGAGAGCAATGTGAGAGAGAGCACTTAGCCCATCCATCCATAAATCCTAGTGACCTGCAGGAGAGACTGGAGAGTATGGACGGATTCAAACAGCAAACGAAAGTGAAGCAGTCGGCATCTGTGTGAGTGACTGCGCTGCAATGTGAAGGGAGGAATATAGGGAGGTCTGTGTGGCTTTCACTAGTAGTAATAGCTTACTATAAGTGCAAGACACACAGCATATCTGCCATAGACATACAACCCTTCCCTCATAGACCCAGCACCCCCATAGATATACAACCCACCATCCTGGTATGCTTAAAAGTTCTGAGGGACAATCCATTCCCTGCCTCTCATTGCCCTATTAGAAATATCCTATTTTAAAAATGGGGTGGATCCCCCCTGAGAACTTGAAGCATACATATCTCTATGTATCTGTGTGTGTCTGTGTGTGTGTATATATATATATATATATATATATATATACTGTATATATATTATATTTTTTTTCCATTATTATTAGTTTTTTTCCCCTTCCTGCTCTGCTATGTACATGAACAGCATTGTGATGGCAAAGGCTCAAACAACCTGCGCCATCAGCTGTTGGTATAAACCACTGCTTTAACTGTCGGGACTGGAGCTAGAGCCAATTACACCATTTAAACCTTGACGATGCTCTGTTTGAAAATTGCAAACATAATAAATAATGCACATAAAAGTTAAAAAAATGTTTTAAAAAAAAGCAAAAATGTCCACTAAATACATTTTTCTCAATTAGTGCTCATGCACACGAATGTATTTTGTTTCTGTGTCCATTCCTTTTTTTTGTGGATGGAATGCTGACCCATTCATTTCAATGCGGATTCACATTTTGCAGACCGCAAAATACATACGTTCATGTGCATGAGCGTTTATTCCAATTTTCTTAATCAATATCACTGCAACACCCCGCAACAACCATCAGCTTTAATAATTGTACTTTTTATTGGGAGGGGGGGCCAATTCTGAGTTTTGCTATGGGGCCCCATGATTTCTATGTACACCCCTGGCCAAGAGACAACAGTATGCGTGCACTCATCCAATGGGGCAGAATCTGAATGTGCTGTTGCTGCAGTCACTCCCTTTCCAAGTGGTGGACTCTGCACCGTTCAGAGAATTGATGGCTTGTGCCGAGCCAAGGTGGAGAGTCCCAATCGTCATTTCTTTGCCAAAAGGCAGTATCAGCTCTGCACACGTATGTAGAATAGAAGGTGGGCCAGTCCTTGAGCCTGTCGGTATCTGCCAAAGTGCATGGCCGCGCCGATATGTGAAACTTTAACTACGGTCTGGGATAATACATGTCCTTTACGGTCCACTGGGTGAATATGGTTCCTGCACAGCCATACCAGCAACTTGGTCAGGTGATGCTGCTTCTGCCTCCACGTTCTCATGCCGTTGGTCTTGCGAAAATGTCCGCCCCTTCCTCCTCATTCTCCACCATGTCCTCAGCCTCCACTACACGGACAATTCACAGTGCTTCATCAGCATATCACATGTGCAGGGCACGGTGGTGTCACGCTGTTCTGCAACTTGTTTGACTGGACGAACGGAACCACTTGTACACCGCAAAGCACATCCTTCTTGAGCTGCAGTGGCAGAACGGCATCCCCTAAAATTGGCTGTTATGCAACATTTTCACCCATTGGAATTCCACCCTCTATATGTTGGACCTACTATACCAACAGAGAAAGTCCATAAACGATTTCTTGATGATCTAAGCGGACCGGGGTACTTCCCTGTGTAACTTTGATGTCAGCCAGTGGCAGTTCATGCGTGACACCTGCTGTTTGCTCAGGCCCTTTGAAGAGGACACATTATTTTTAAGTCTCCAGGACTACTGGATTAACAATGTCATTACTCTGCTTCATGTCCTGAAACAGATGCTGGTAAATCTGGCTGGTCAGTGGACTGGAGACGTAGTGCCTAGATTTTACGGCCACATGAGCCCTGTGGGGGCTGAACTGGAGGAGGACATTGGAGCCCAAGCAATATGCAGCAATGTGTTTTTTCTACACAGGAGAGGAGGAGCAGGAGCAGCCAGAGGAGCTACAGGGTGATGAAGAAGACGAGACAGAGGACCCGGACACACAGTGGCAGTATGCAGTGCAGATGGAGGCAGGGAGTCCCTCCGAGTCACTTGCACAAATGGCCCGATGCATGCTCACTTGCTTACATAGTGACAGCCAAATTGTCACTATTCAGCAGAGGGGTGACTTCTAACTCTCTACCTTGTTGTTCCCTCGCTACCGGTCCAAAATGGGGGCCTTTTTTACACCCGCTGAGAGGGACAAAGCACAGAAGACATGCAAATATTCCATTCACGTGTCCTCTCTGTTTTGGATGCACTCTGTTTTTTTGGGGCATTAGCAATACTGATGGATTACTGACCAAATGCTGACCGAGTGATGTTTTTTCGGGGTTATTGTTCTGACAGATCGGAGGAAGTGCGAAATTATGAGTGATATCAACTCAAACTTAATGCTGACACCCTCTCCACTCTGTCAGGGGGGCTCTACTTGTATAAGCGTTTAATAGAACAGGTTCTGTAGACATCTATGTGGAATCAGCTGCTGAGGGTGTAAAAGGAGTGTGCTTCTCCTTGGCGCTAACATCGACCTGTAAGGCTGAGTTCATACTTGAGTTATTTGGTCAGTTTTGGCCCTGTGACTAAATAAGTGAAGTATGCAGCAATTCTAAGAGCGACGCTTGTCATCTGCATGTCATACTGACTCACAGTGTTATTTCACTACCACAGCAGACTCCCTATGCGTGTTACTGAAAGGCACAGTGTTCTACACCACTATAAAGGCTCTCTGCAGCCAAGAAATAGCTGTTTTTAAATGCGATTCACTGCAAATAAATTCGGATCAAACCAAATTTTTTCAAAAAATTCTGCAAACAGGCCGAATCGAATTTTGGAAAAATTCGCTCATCTCTAATAACAAACTAAAGGTTTTCAGCTGAAAGGACAGGTCTGAATGCCTTGGTCAATTTTATCTGTATAAAATGTATTTATTTTTCCAGCTAAAGTAGATTTTCTTTTCTTCCTGATTATCCATATGCTTACATCGACCATGTTTCTACACAAGGCTGTTATCTGGAAAAAAAATCAAATTAGACCTACAAAAAGCCAACTTTTTTATAACCAACATGGAATAGAAGAAATGCAGTGATAATATAGGACAATCTAAATCCTGCTACATATCTAATCTCTTTTACATCATTTTAACCCGTAAGGCTCCTTCAGCACAGACAATATAGGATATTACAAAATGATCTAATAATGACGGCTACATAGAAACCTGGAACTGAAACTTGAATTTGCTTTTTAAAGTTAGTTTTATTGTAGTAAGTTTTATTGTGGTAAAATGCCCCACGGCAGAGAGACATATGAAGGCAAAGTAGGGTCCTACAGAATCCATTGTATGCCCTATTACAGCTTGAAACAACTTGAAAGTTATATGGATCCATAACACAGCTACTGTATTTGCACTTGACTTTATATTTAACAGTTAACAGCATATAAGATACCTAAATTCAATTATCATTGATATTAGTGTTTCCAAAAAGCCTATGTACTCCGCTACCACAGCAATGTGATCCTATTCAGGTATGCACCTGCTTAATTTGATACCTGTCTCTATGTCATTGGGCATCTACATTCAGGAAAGCAGACCCTGCACATATACTGTGCTACTAGTTACTTCTGTGAGCATTACATATCCAATGTAGAGGCATAGCTAAAGGCTCATGAGCCCTGATTCAAGAACTTGGGGCCCCCCTTCCTTCAGTTCTTTGTGGCTAGGGGCAGGGAAGCACATTGCTATCATGTTGCCTGAGGCAAAAATTGAACCCCCCTTGGGGCCCCCCTTCTATGCCAAATTCTTGCCCTAACCCCTTTTCTCCAGCCAGAGGTGTAACTTGACCAGCATGCATTTTCAATAATACCTGTGTCTTCTTATGTAGCATAAGGGTCTTTGGGCCCTTATGGGGGACTATCTATTTCTGTAGTCTAGTATTTAGGGACACTTGGGCTGGCACAGTATTGGGAATAGCAGCAATATGTAGTACTGATTGGGCACCAGTAAGGGAAGGATGATAGAAAAGTGAGGAATCTAATATGTCTTTGTGGCAAATTCTGCGGAGACTAGACATGGCTGAAAGAATTGATAGCTGTCTGCTCCCAGTGTAGAAAATGAGGAAAACGAGCATCGACCTCAGAGGAGACATCATTGGATATATAAGTATGTGGTGCTGTGCAATCCTGTGTGTTTGGTAGAGCAAAATGTAATGTCCATTCGAATATGTCTTTAGCAGTGGGAAGGTGTTTGATATGCCATTTCAATTTTTTTTTTAATTTTACCTCAGACAGCAAAGAACCTTGAATCGACCCTGTACAGGAATATGGATTCCTCCATGGCCACACTGAGCACTGTACAGTCACAATCTCCATAGCCAATCTCTCTGCTGCTTGTACCAGATGCCTGACATAGATGGTTTTAGCAGAACAAGCTCAAGCTGGAGAGTGATGTCTTATGTGTGCTCCTGCTATGTGCTCATTCCTGTCTTCTAATAGCTTGTACCGATGTGCAGGTTATCGGCAGAGGAGAGAGGATTGAGTGCATCATAGGAGCTCACCCTATGCGCAGCTGACACAGAAATGGTGGCAACCAACCGGTATTAGGCTTTTAAAGGGCTGTGACATCACAGGGGGTGGATAACTCCAGATTGGCTGGCTGCATGGCATTATGGTTGATCTTGCATTGTCTCCCCTACACTTAATTTCACTTTGTAATACGTGTAGCCACCATAAAAATCTTATCCGTTAACACGAAGCACCAGGAAATTTGGCTTCGTAACAAATCAGAGTATTCCTCAAATTCGGAACAAATTTCACTTGTTAACTTCGTTTTGCTCAACACGAGTCCTCTTTTTCATCATCCTCCTCCACCATGGAAAATTTTCTTTGTGTGTCCCCTAAAGCTATAGGGAGGACAGCAAGATGCGTCAGCTTCTTTTCTTTCACAGTTGTCCCCTGCTGCATAAGGGTCAGCGTCCGTTTTAAAGATAAATTTGAGAGGGTTGATGTGATACATGTCACAGTTGCATCAGCACCTGACAGGCATCTTGAATGAGCTGCCACTGTCTGAACTTGAAGCAACACATGCTTCCTGCCACTGAGTCTGTCTGGTGTGTGAGAAAATCTTTCACGGCTTTCTACTGCTCGTACAGACTGTCGAGCATGTGCAATGTCAAATTCCAGCTAGTTGGCACATCGTGGATTAAGCAATGTTGCAGCAGGCTGTTGTCACTACAGGTCCAGGAGAATGTTCCTCAAGACTTTTCACCTTGTGCAAGCCAGTGTACTTATTTAGAAAGCGCTGCACCACTAGGTTAATGATGTGCGCCTTGGAGCATGTGTTATTTCACCGAGATTCATGGCGGACACGATGTTTCCCCAATTGTCGCTGATCACATTATTCTGTTGGAGTTGGTAGGGTGACAGCCAGCTGTATGTTTGCTGCTTGATGTACTTGAGCAACTGCTCGCCAGTGTGGCTACTCTCTCCCAGGTGATTAGCTCCAACATGATGTGGCAACACTTGACACATTTGATAGGAATGAGGGGTCATGTGAGCAACTCTGTGTCCTGCTAGTGTTGAGGACGGAAACGTGCCTATAGAGGGGGAGTATGCGAATAAATGCCTGGTGTGGGAACCAGGCCAACACAATTGTGTGGGGGGGGGGGTCAAAATACCCTGGCCAAGTTTCATTGACCCAGTTGGCTGTGAAAGACATGTATTGTCCCTGTCCATAAGAGCTGCTCCAGGTGTCCACTGTGGCATGAACCTTGACGCACAGGAAGCTGCCAAGTTGTCCACCACTTAAGAGTATAAGGCAGGAATGGCTTTTGGGGGAAATAATGCTTGCTAGCAATCTTCCGGCAAGGCTGAGCTTACGTCATTAGCTCCTTAAAAGCAGCAGACTTGACTAAATGGTATGGAAACAACTGCACCGCCCACAACTTGGCCAGATAGGATTTAAGCTTGTGCACCATCAGATTGCTGGGCACATAGGGTTGTTTCCTGGCCACAAATTCTGTTATCGATGATAATGGAGCAAAGAAAAGGGAGAAGTCTGAGAATGGGAGAAGCGGAGAAAGATGATATGAAAGACACTGTACTGCCCGGAGATGCGGCATAACCCACCCCAGCGTTAGCAGCATCACCATATCCCAAAGCAGACATGGCCTTGGCTGTTCATTGGGAGGTATGTGACTTCTGCTCTTTATTGCTGCCACCATCATTGTCCTCCTCTGGTGTTGCCTCTTCCTCAGCACTCCATTCCAACTCCCAGGTCCTTATCAGCATACAATAGCCATCCTCACCCTTCCTTTCACTTCTATCAGATTGTGGGATATCATGGTGTTTTTTTTTTTTGCCCCCTCCCCTGCTCTTTTCTGACTGCCACTGTTGCTGCCCCCAACACCAATACCACTACTACCACCACCAACTATGTTTGGGGTCTGCAGCCTCCTCCTCCTCCTCAGGGTAGTACAAACACTGACTGCTCTCGTACAACTTGTCAACATGGAGACTCTCTTGACTATCTGCAGTAGGATATTGTGGGGTTTTCTTTCCACTTCTTAGGAAAAAGGCAGGTGTCCCTTAAGGGAGGGGCAGTGAAGACTGGGAGGACTCCACTGAAATACTTCTTTGGGGCTGCAAGGAGGAGGAGCAGGAGGAACACTGTGACCCCTAGCTCCATGGCACGGTGTCCGACACTGAACTCACCTCTATATCATCCTGCTGCAAATGAGAGGAGTAAGCCATCCCATCCACAATCTCATCCTCCTTCTCCTCAACTATAATGTTGCACATTTCCAAAGTCAGCACGGACAACTGTGGCCTACTACTCCTTCTGGCCAGATAGTTGGTGCTTCTACTACCCACATTCTGGCCCTAGATCTATTGTTTGGAACCCTTCTGTAGCCCGGACATTTCTGGGCCTCTCAGATAATGTTGTGCGCTACCATGTGCATTGGTGTAGTAATCTTGTATATATACTGCTAGTTTGAATATAATCAATGACCCCCCCCCAAAAAAAAAAAAAAAAAGATTAAAAACCTGTGAGTAAAGGAAACAGATTTAGGCCTAAATTGGCTATCGTGCCCAGATACTTTTGTGTGCTACCCTGTGTATTGGAACAAATAAATAAAGGGAAACAGATTAGGGCCTAAATTCGTTATCCTTCACAGATACTTTTGTGTTGATCACCGATATGAAGAAGTACCCCCCAAAAAATAAAAAAAATCACATTAACATCCACAGGTAGGTTTCTGCTATATCTTGCGTTTTTTGCTGCTGTTATCTCTTATATATGTTGATTTTAATAAATTGAGCAAGTCCCAACAAAATATATTATTCCAACCTTGTGGAAATTGAATATATGGAAATGGATGACTGGGGCCTGACCCTTAATATCACATTAATATTCCCAGGTAAATTACCATAGCTTGTGTACTGGTGTACTGATCACCTATATGCTGGTTTAATTAAATTGTACAAGTCACAAAAAATTTAATTGCAACCATGTGGAAACTGAATAAATGTAAATGGACTATTGAGGTTTGATGCTTAATTTCACTGCTGATACCTTGTGTTTTGCTGCGGTAATCATGTTTGTATGCTGATTAATTAAATTAAAACACTGCGCACCCCCCCCAAAAAATAAAAATCCAATTGTATACAAGTTAGGAAAGCTGAAGCTTCAGCCTGCATTTGTGGGAGGGGCTTTAGCCTTTATCAGCCCAACTCACCGCTACCCGGGGCAAGCGATCCGGTCGTCACTTCCGGGTAGGAGGAGTCGCGTCTTTGCTCCCCTCTGCCATCCCGTCCACTCCTTCACGCTGCAGCTTCCGCATCTCTGGAGGGTAAGTTGGGTCTCCCCCCTCTCAGCCTTGCTTGCGGGTCCCCCCGCTGGTCGTGTCCACGGCGGCACTTAGCTTCTGCAGGTTAGGCACCACTGAACCACCAATGCCTCGCGCCGCCTTCACCAAGGAGGGATTCAAGGACGGGCAGCCACAAATGCAGATAAGCAGAGGCCTTCCTTATACTCAGCAGGCACTGATATTTTCTGGACACTGTGCCAGCTAGATCATTTTGAGGGGTTGTTCATAGGACATATAGAGGGGTGCCCATAGAACCCTCTCCATAAGCCGGGGCGTAGAGCACGGATGACCCTAGATTTAATAGGAATGTGCAGGTGTTCACGTGGTGGGATATGCAGGTCAGGAAGGGTCTTACCGCATGGGCCCACCAGTAGGGAGCGCATCACGGACATCAGCTACGTCTTAGTGCCACCCATCTTGTTCACAGACCCTGCGTGTGCAGGTGTAAAGAGACCGTCATCGGGAAGCATGTCACACATTGTGCTGAATAACCCCATCACGGATCAGGGGCAGCGGGTCCGAGCTGGTATGCTCCTAGGAGCAATAGCAACTGCAGGCCATGTAAGCCTGTGTTTATTTATTTAATTTTTTTTGGGGGGGGGCCAGTTCCGGTATGCTCCTTGTGCTTTAGGGCCCATCCTCGTTTCTCCTGTCCCAAGAGGGCGGCTAAGCAATCCTGACTAGCCAATATTAATGTGGACCTCCTGGCAGCTCTCCTCCGTGGCCACTACAACGAGAACATTGTGGCGTTCCTGTTGGCAGGCTTCTCGGAAGGATTCCACACTGGGCTCGTCGCACTACCACAGGTCTCTTGGGAGGGCAGGAATTTTCTGTCAGCCACCAGGGATCCAGTAGCAGCAGGGGAGTTAATACAGTCCGAAGTAGATAAAGGTTTTCTTATAGGTCCCTTTTCATCCATACCCTTTCATTCATGGCGCATCAACCCTATCGGCCTGGTCTCCAAGAAAAACACTAATAAAAAAAGGTGGATCTACGACCTGTCCGCCCCTCATGTTTCTGCAATTCCTAGCCTTAATTCACTCATTCCTTCGGAGGAGTTCTCCATTTAAATATTCCTCCATAGACGAGGCCATACGAGCCATTCTGTTGTATGGTGGAGGCGCTTGGTTGGAAAAAGCGAACATTGCGGATGCATTCAAGCTCCTCCCCATCCACACTGAGTTATGGCAGTACTATGGCATCAAGTGGGCTGGCCAATATTACTTCGCCAACAGACTCACTTTCAGCTTTAAAAGCAGCCCTTGGTTGTTCGACCAGTTCGCCAAGGCACTCCACTGGATCCTGGTCTGTCACGGCGGACTGCAGACCGTCATCCATTTCCTGAATGATTATCTGTTCATTGAGGACCCACAGGACAGATCAGGCAATCTCGCCACCCTCCTAGAGATATTCGCCAGTCTAGAGGTTCCGGTTGCCCAGGCCAAGATTGAGGGTCCTGCCACTAGGGTCACATTCCTGGGCATCATTCTAAATTCCATCAGAGTGGAAGCCAGCCTCCCAGAAGAGAAGCTCACCCAATGCCCAGAGTTATTGTCCACGCTGCCTCCTCCGGGTGCCTCACCAAATTCGAGTTACAATCTCTTCTGGGCCGGCTCAATTCCGCCTCTAGGATCATGCCCCAGGGCAGAACGTTCGTATCAATGCTACTCCAGCTTCTTCCCTCGGCGCCCAACCAGGACAGAGTCATCCGATTGGACAGCCATGCTATGGCAGACCTGGCCATGTGGAAGTTCTTCCTCTCCCGCTGTAACGGCATCTCCCTCTTCGTTCCTCCATGGTCGCCGTCCTTCCCTGCTATCTTGTCGGATGCTGCCGCTTCCTGTGATCACGCAGACATTTGCGGTCGCCATTGGCTGGTTGACCGCTGGCCCACGTCTGTCTTGGCGAATGCCGAATCCATCAGCACTTCCTCTCTGGAATTGTACCCCATTGTCGCAGCCACTCAGGCCTGGGGTCATCTATGGGCCAACTTGCCGGTGATGTTCGTCACCGACAACCAGGCCCTAGTGGACATCATAACCAAAGGTAGGGCTAAGTCCCAAAAATAATGTTACTTTTACGCTGGCTTGTCTTGCTTTCCTTTTCTCATAATTTCCACTTACAGTCGTGGCCAAAAGTTTTGAGAATGACACAAATATTAGTTTTCACAAAGTTTGCTGCTAAACTGCTTTTAGATCTTTGTTTCAGTTGTTTCTGTGATGTAGTGAAATATAATTACAAGCACTTCATGCGTTTCAAAGGCTTTTATCGACAATTACATGACATTTATGCAAAGAGTCAGTATTTGCAGTGTTGGCCTTTCTTTTTCAGGACCTCTGCAATTCTACTGGGCATGCTCTCAATCAACTTCTGGGCCAATTCTTGACTGATAGCAACCCATTCTTTCATAATCACTTCTTGGAGTTTGTCAGAATTAGTGGGTTTTTGTTTGTCCACCCGCCTCTTGAGGATTGACCACAAGTTTTCAATGGGATTAATATCTGGGGAGTTTCCAGGCCATGGACCCAAAATGTCAACATTTTGGTCCCCGAGCCACTTAGTTATCACTTTTGTCTTATGGCACGGTGCTCCATCATGCTGGAAAATGCATTGTTCTTCACCAAACTGTTGTTGGATTGTTGGAAGAGGTTGCTGTTGGAGGGTGTTTTAGTACCATTCTTTATTCATGGCTGTGTTTTTGAGTGAGCACACTCCATAGGATGAGAAGCAACCCCACACATGAATGGTCTCAGGATGCTTTACTGTTGGCATGACACAGGACTGATGGTAGCGCTCACCTTTTCTTCTCCGGACAAGCCTTTTTCCTGAACAATCGGAAAGTGGCTTCATCGGAGAATATGACTTTGCCCCAGTCCTCAGCAGTCCATTCACCATATTTTCTGCAGAAGATCAATCTGTCCCTAATGTTTTTTTTGGGAGAGAAGTGGCTTCTTTGCTGTCCTTCTTGACACCAGGCCATCTTCCAAAAGTCTTCGCCTCACTGTGCATGCGCTCACACCTGCCTGCTGCCATTCCTGAGCAAGCTCTGCACTGGTGGCACTCCGATCCCGCAGCTGAATCCTCTTTAGGAGATGATCCTGGCGCTTGCTGGACTTTCTTGGACACCCTGAAGCCTTCTTAACAAGAATTGAACCTCTTTCCTTGACGTTCTTGATGATCCTATACATTGTTGATTGAGGTGCAATCTTAGTAGCCACAATATCCTTGCCTGTGAAGCTATTTCTATGCAACGCAATGATGGCTGCACACGTTTCTTTGCAGGTCACCATGGTTAACAATGGAAGAACAATGATTTCAAGCATCACCCTCCTTTTAACAGGTCAAGTCTGCCATTTTAACTCAATCAGCCTGACATAATGATCTCCTTCTCCAGCCTTGTGCTCATCAACATTCTCACCTGAGTTAACAAGACGATTACTGAAATGATCTCAGCAGGTCCTTTAATGACAACAGTGAAATGCAATGGAAAGGTTATATTGGGATTAAGTTAATTTTCATGGCAAAGCAGGACTATGCAATTCATCTGATCACTTTTAATAACATTCTGGAGTATATGCAAATTGTAGATGTCTTGGAAATAGCTCACCGACCCCACAATCACAGGAGGTGCACAATCTGATGATTCACCCTTCAAATTAAATAACTGTCAATAGAAGATTGGCACACTCATACATGCGGAGCCCCACGGAATTTGAACAATTTATTATAACTGTACTTGGTTAAAATATAATAAAATACAATAAAATACCTTTGAATAAAATATATAAAAAATAATTAAACAGTGAATTCAGTTTTTTCTATATTGATCTGATTTACTTATTGCGGATACTGGTGATATCCAAAATAAGTACAAATGTCCTGAGTATGGCTTTGTTGTACATAAATTGTGTCTATATATCTTGGGAACCTGTTAGTTCTTGATCAATAGTAACTGTCTGCTGAATTACAACAGTAAACACCAACTTACATATGTAACACTTCTTAGGCCATGGACCCAAAATGTCAACATTTTGGTCCCCGAGCCACCCGTGCTCCATCATGCTGGAAAATGCATTGTTCTTCACCAAACTGTTGTTAGATTGTTGGAAGAGGTTGCTGTTGGAGGGTGTTTTGGTACCAACACCCTTTTGTCTTATGGCACGGTGCTCCATCATGCTGGAAAATGCATTGTTCTTCACCAAACTGTTGTTGGATTGTTGGAAGAGGTTGCTGTTGGAGGGTGTTTTGGTACCATTCTTTATCCGAAATAGGTACAAATGTCCTGAGTATGGCTTTGTTGTACATAAATTGTGGCTATATCTCTTGTGAACCTGTTACTTCTTGATCAATAGTAACTGTCTGCTGAATTACAACAGTAAACACCAACATACACTCACCTAAAGAATTATTAGGAACACCTGTTCTATTTCTCATTAATGCGATTATCTAGTCAACCAATCACATGGAAGTTGCTTCAATGCATGTAGGGTTGTGGTCCTGGTCAAGACAATCTCCTGAACTCCAAACTGAATGTCAGAATGGGAAAGAAAGGTGATTTAAGCAATTTTGAGCGTGGCATGGTTGTTGGTGCCAGACGGGCCGGTCTGAGTATTTCACAATCTGCTCAGTTACTGGGATTTTCATGCACAACCATTTCTAGGGTTTACAAAGAATGGTGTGAAAAGGGAAAAACATCCAGTATGTGGCAGTCCTGTGGGCGAAAATGCCTTGTTGATGCTAGTGGTCAGAGGAGAATGGGCCGACTGATTCAAGCTGATAGAAGAGCAACGTTGACTGAAATAACCACTCGTTACAACCGAGGTATGCAGCAAAGCATTTGTGAAGCCGCAACACGCACAACCTTGAGGCAGATGGGCTACAACAGCAGAAGACCCCACCGGGTACCACTCATCTCCACTACACATAGGAAAAAGAGGCTACAATTTGCACAAGCTCACCAAAATTGGACTGTTGAAGACTGGAAAAATGGTTTCTTGAACATGACAATGAGTTCACTGTACTAAAATGGCCCACACAGTCACCAGATCTCAACCCAATAGAGCATCTTTGGGATGTGGTGGAACCGGAGCTTCATGCCCTGGATGTGCATCCCTCAAATCTCCATCAACTGCAAGATGCTATCCTATCAATATGGGCCAACATTTCTAAAGAATACTATCAGCACCTTGTTGAATCAATGCCACATAGAATTAAGGCAGTTCTGAAGGCAAAAGGGGGTACAACACCGTATTATTATGGTGTTCCTAATAATTCTTTAGGTGAGTGTACATATGTAACACTTCTTAGGCCATGTTTCCAGGCCATGGACCCAAAATGTCAACATTACAACAGTAAACACCAACATACATATGTAACACTTCTTATTTGCGTAGTCCATACACTTCCCAGATAGTCTGTAATCAATTCCTTATGAGAATCATCTCATGGGCTTTCATTAGAATTTTCTAGAGTGTCCGAAATACTTTTTTCGAAATTATCCGAAAAAAAGTTTTTTCTAAAAAAAAAATCTACACAGACTTTCATTTATATTGGCATTCGAAAAAACAGCATCACAGAGTCAATGTGAAAAATCACGTGCGGAGATTCTCTGTAGACAGAAACTGTGCTATTTTTCGCAGGATGTACGTTAGAGTTATAGTCAATACCAATAACCCACAATTGTGGGCTTACCTTTCCTTTTTATTCAGCAGTTTTTTTTTAGAGTAGTTGGTTCCGATTGCAGGCCGGCGTCCCGGTCTTTGCTATGTCAGTATTTCAATACTCTGTATTTCGCAAGGGATGTATTCCCAGTAATCACTTTCAGCTGATTAAAGGTAGGTGTATGCAAAGGCTTCTTTCTTGAATCCTCGATATCCTTTGTTGTTAACAGTGCACTGTTTGATCGGGTTCAAGTCTTTCAGGGGTGAAACTTACGCCAGACACATTTCGGGGATAACTCTCCCCTTCCTCAGTGGCATCACCCCCTACAAATAAATGGTGGGTTTTTATATCCTTCATTAATCTTGTAAGAAAAAAGGATCATGGGAAAAGAAGGATGGTATCATGGGAAAACAGTACCATGGAAAAGGAGTATGGATTCCTTCAATATGGATCCTTCACATATATAGTTGTTTTCTCAATGTTAAAGATATTTCTTCTTACTCTAACTGTCTATAGTTGTTACATGCGATTTTTTTTATGCTGTTTTCTTGCGTTTTTTCTTGCAATGCGTTTTTTCTCTATTGATGCGTTTTTTTGATATTTGTTATATTTATTAATTTGTTATATTTATATCATATCTTATATTTGTTATATTTATATCATATCTTTTAAAAAAAAAATCATTGCTAAATCCAGTTATAAAACGATTTCTAGTTTGTCCTTCAAAATCATTAACTTCAAAGTTGAATCAAGTGGTGGTATGTCAGACACACTCAGGGAAGGATCAGGGGACGTACACCTATGGTCCGGGGGGGTCACAGTGCTGATAAACAGCCTGACATGTGATTTCTTATGGACACATGGGCGGTGATGGGCAAAATAATGGACCCCTTTACCTTAGTGTCCCTGTAAATGATCTCGGCAGTAAGCTTGGATTAAGTCTTGGACTGGTACCAGGAGGGTGAAAAAGAATGACAAATATGTGCCTTGTTCCAATCCACTCTGTTTAATTGCAGGGGAGCAACAGTTGATATAGGAGGGGTTGAACTTTCTTTACATCCAATCATATGTTAGCATTTATCTCAACCTATAGTATTCATACACATGAGCTCTGCATTAACATAAAAGATGCAGTAGTAACAGCATTTGACCAATCAGGTATGGACACATAGGCTACCATGCATCAGAGCTATGATAGCCCTATAAGGTAAAACTGTTCAAACCAACAGGAATGTATGTGTATCTTGAAACAGCTCAGGAAGTTTCTCACATTCCAAAGGGGGAAGGGAGATCTTGAAACAGATGTACTGGTCAGATATAATCCATAATACACGTTTACTTAGAAAGACAAAATGGAGTTACCTATATCCCATCAGGCGGACGGCCCAATATCTATAAAAATCAAAAAATTTCCAGCTCTGAGTTTAACCCCATTGGCATCATGCTTCCAAAATCATAGATATGCCTAGATTCAGCTCTCAACATTTTTTCTATATGATTTCCCCCCCTCCAGTGTATGTCTATCTTCTCCAGCGCCATGAATGACAGGCCTGTACAGCTTTTGTTATGCATCTCATTGAAATGTTTAGATAGTGGGTTGTTTTCACATCCTTTTGTGATATTATTGAGATGTTCTGATATTCTAACTTTAAGCTGTCTTTTAGTTCGGCCAATATACTGTTTGGGACAAGGGCACTGGATAAGATAGACCACACTGGAGGAGTTGCATGTCAGAGATTGTTTTACGGTCATCGAAAAGGCATTCTGGGTTGAGGAAATTTACGTTGTTTTTTTAGGAAATTTAGTTTTCCTACATCCTATGCACGTTCTGCATCTAAAGAAACCATTGGGGTTCAGCCAACGTGATATATAAGTTTTTTCTTTTTGTCTTTTATTGAGGGAGCTATCTGTATACCCAGATTTGGAGCCCTGGTATAAGTAATGAGTGGTTGGGCCGGTAATATAGGGCCAATTGTTTTATCATATAACACATGATGCAAGTGTCGTTTAATCAGCTGTGATATTTGTCTTGATTGGGAATTATAGGGCAGGATTATTCTGAACTCAGATTTTTTGTCAAAGTCCTGTGGGGGCTTAGTTTCAAAAAAGGATTTTCTGTCCAGCTGTCACACTTTTCCCAGTGCTTCCTCAAGTATTTTTACAGGATAATCCTTCTCTCTAAACTGCAGACTCATTTTGGTAGCTTCCTCCTAAAAATTTTCATTTTCGGTACAGTTGCGCCTAATACGGCGGAACTGTCCGAGGGGGACATTTATGAGCCATTTTGGCAAGTGGCAGCTAGAGAAAAGAATAAATCCGTTTGTGGATGTTGGTTTATGGTAGGTATTACACAGGTATTTTTCTTTTTTTGCTATTTGTATATCTAGGAAGTCTACCTTCTCTCTATTTGTGCCTGCCATAAAGCACAAGTTGTACAGATTTTTATTGAGATCCTGTATTAATTGTTGCAATCCATTCTCACCGTCTCTCCAAATGAAAATAACATCGTCGATGTAGCGCCGCCATAGGACCAGGTCGCCCCCAAGCTTGGGATCTATGAACTCGCGTTCCCAGAGTGTGTCTGGCATACCACCACTTGATTAAACTTTGAAGTTAATGATTTTAAAGGATATACTAGAAATCGTTTTATAACTGGATTTAGCAATGATTTTTTTAAAAAAAAGATATGATATACAGTTGATTCAGTATGAATAAATATAACAAATATCAAGAAAACGCATCAATAGAGAAAAAAACGCATCACAAGAAAAAAACGCAAGAAAACCGCATAAAAAATCGCATGTACGAGAATACTTGAAAATTGACAAAATTATACTGTCTATGAACTTTGAAACAACTATAGACAGTTAGAGTAAGAAGAAATACCTTTAACATTGAGAAAACAACTATATATGTGAAGGATCCATATTGAAGGAATCCATACTCCTTCTTTTCCATGGTACTGTTTTCCCATGATACCATCCTTCTTTTCCCATGATCCTTTTTTCTTACAAGATTAATGAAGGATATAAAAACCCACCATTTATTTGTAGGGGGTGATGCCACTGAGGAAGGGGAGAGTTATCCCCGAAACGCGTCTGACGCAAGTTTCACCCCTGAAAGACTTGAACCCGATCAAACAGTGCACTGTTAACAACAAAGGATATCGAGGATTCAAGAAAGAAGCCTTTGCATACACCTTTAATCAGCTGAAAGTGATTACTGGGAATACATCCCTTGCGAAATACAGAGTATTGAAATACCGACATAGCAAAGACCGGGACGCCGGCCTGCAATCGGAACCAACTACTCGAAAAAAAAACTGCTGAATAAAAAGGAAAGGTAAGCCCACAATTGTGGGTTATTGGTATTGACTATAACTCTAACGTACATCCTGCGAAAAATATCAGCACAGTTTCTGTCTACAGAGAATCTCCGCATGCGATTTTTCACATTGACTCTGTGATGCTGATTTTTCGAATGCCAATATAATTGAAAGTCTGTGTAGAATTTTTTTTTCGAAAAAACTTTTTTTCGGATAATTTTGAAAAAAGTCTTTCGGACACTCTCGAAAATTCAAATGAAAGCCCATGAGATGATTCTCATGAGGAATTGATTACAGACTATCTGGGAAGTGTATGGACTACGCAAGTTAGAAGTGTTACATGTGTATGTTTGTGTTTACTGTTGTAATTCAGCAGACAGTTACTATTGATCAAGAACTAACAGGTTCACAAGAGATATAGCCACAATTTATGTACAACAAAGCCATACTCAGGACATTTGTACTTATTTCGGATATCACCAGTATCCGCAATAAGTAAATCAGATCAATATAGAAATAACTCAATTCACTGTATAATTCTTTTTTATTTATTTTATTCAAAGGTATTTTATTGTATTTTATTATATTTTAACCAAGTACAGTTAAAATAAATTGTTCAAATTCCGTGGGGCTCCGCATGTATGAGTGTGCCAATCTTTTATTGACAGGTATATGCAAATTGCTATTATAAAAACTTAAGCAGCAACTTTTCCAATTTCCAATATTTATGTAATTCTCAAAACTTTTGGCCATGACTGTACACTGCAGCCACGTTCCAGGCTCATTGCGGCAGACGCATTGTCCCGATTTAATTTGCCCCTCTTTTTCCAGGTCATGCCTGAAGCCAATCCTCTGATGTCCCATCCTGGCATTCAGTTCCCTGACCATGGTCTGAGTGCTCTCCTCTCCTCAGCAAGGGGCCTGGCACTGCAGTCCCTCGCCCCAAATACGGCCAGGACTTACCAATCTGGCCTAAGAACCTACCAGAATTTTTTCAGGCTCCACCTGCAGGGCGATCTAGCTGATATCGCGTACATCATGGCCTTCATTGCTCATTGTCATCATCACCTAAATCTCTCACACAACACCATCAAGTTGTACCTTGCGGGCATCCAACACCACGTCATGCTCCATAACCCAGGAGGGGGCTCCATTTTTTCAGCGCATGCGTTTAGGGCCACCTTGCGTGGGGTCCAGAAAATCAGGGTCAACCCCCCTTCCCGTAGACAGGGGGTCACGGATGAGATGTTTCGAAGGATTTCATCGACCCTTGATGGCAACCCTTTTGGGTCCTTTTTCAGCTTGGTCGTCAAAGCGGCCATGTACCTGGGCTTCTACGGGTTCCTTAGGCCAGGTGAATTCACTTGCCGCTCAGCCAGGCGCGGCGGCCTGTTAATGGAACAACTAGTGTGGTGCCAAGACCACTATACACTCAGGTTATTGTCCACTAAGACAACGCAGTCTGGTCCCCCAGTCGAGGTGAAATTCTTCGAAACTAGCAATAATTGGTGCCCGGTACAAGTCCTCAGGCAGGTCATGCACGCTATTCGTGAAGCCCCTCCTGACAGCCCACTGCTACCTCATCTCAATGGCCCTCTCACCTCTGCACAATTCATATTCCACATCCGTACACTAGCATCAGGTTTAGGCGTTTACCCTGGCACAATTTCTGGCCATTCCTTCCGTATCGGAGCATCATCCGCAGCCTCCAAGCACAGGTTCCCCGCACATGTCATCCGGAGTATGGGACGCTGGCGCTCGTCATGCTTCGCCAGGTACATACCAAACCCTCAGATAGAAATTTTGCAAGCTTTTCGTTCTCTGGTATTGTGATTCAATAAAGTCCTTGCAGTAACTGCCTTGGTTTCCTTTTTGCCCCCTTATAGGCTGCCCTCGTACCCAGATCCAGGCACAACTCAGCCGATTAGGTGTCAAGACGGGCATGCCTGCCTGGGTCCAATTTCAGCCATGACCACAAGTTAGGAAGGCTGAAGCTTCAGCCTGCATTTGTGGGAGGGGCTTGAGCCTTTTTCTGCCCAACTCACCGCTACCCGGTCGTCGACCCTCCCATTCCCCGCTTTCTAATCTTCTCCCTTAGGGCAGCCCCCTTAGAGGCTGCCCTCGTACCCGGCTCCAGGCACAACTCAGCTGGTTAGGTGTCAAGACGGGCACACCTACCCGGGTCCAATTTCAGTCACGACCACAAATTAAATTTATGTAAACGGGAGATTAAGGTCTTATGCTCAATTTCTTGTTATCACTCACAGGTAGATTGCTGACCTAAGCTTTGCCTTGTAGAAATCACAGATATGTGGTTGTTTAAGTAAATTTAACATGTTTTACCATGTGTTTTGCTGTAGCAATCACCAAAATATGCTGGTTAATTAAACCGCCCCCCCCCCCCCCAAAGAAATTTTAAATAAATTTTAAATAAATTACATCTGTGTGAAAATGGAATTCACACGTTAACACTCACAAGGAGATTGGTGCCATACCATATGTTTTGCAGCAGTAATCATGTATATATGCTGGCTAATTTCACCCTAAAAAAATGTCAACCATGTGGAATAAACGTAAATGGACAATTGAGGCTTGACACTTAGTTTCATGTTAACACTCACAGGTAGATTGCTGCTATACCTTGTGTTTTTTTCCACAGTAATCACATATACTTTATACGCTGGTTAATTAAATTTACCCCCTCCCCCCCACCCAAAAAAAATGGATTTCTGTGAAAATGAGGGAAAAATGAAAGTGTTTGGCTACTTTCACACTGGCGTTTTGAATTCCGTTTGCTAGATCCGTTTCAGGGAACTCACAAACTGTGCAAAATGGATCAGTTCAGCCCCAATGCATTCTGAATGGATAAGGATCCGTTCAGAATGCATCAGTTTGGCTCCGTTCCACCTCCATTCCACTCTGGATACGGACACCAAAACGCTGCTGGAGATGCGGAGCCAAACAGATCCGTCCTGACTTACAATGTAAGTCAATGGGAGCGGATCAGTTTTCACTGACACAATATGGTGCAATTGAAAACTGATCCGTCCCCCATTGACTTTTAATGTAAGTCAGGACAGATCCGTTTTGACTTTGTTCTTCATAATGCAAAGGGATCCGTTCTGAACGGATATAATCATTTGCATTATAGGTGCGGATCCATCTGTGCAGATACCAGACGGATTCGCACCTGGTGTGAAAGTAGCCTTTCTTTGCAAGTAGCTGCTTTTCAGGTCTGCACTGCAGCAGCTACAGTTCTGCTAGGATTCACAGCGGACACAGCTCCTCACTCCTTCCTCTCTGTCAGTTTCCCTGCCCCCCTATTCTACACACACAATATTTCTTCTTCTTTGTAATCCTAGCCTTTCTCTTCACTCTCCCTGGCAGTATGATACTAGCTTGATTGATTTCTGACTGTCCTGGATTGATTTCTGACTGTTCCTGACTCCCTAAGATCATGTTTCTAGCAGCATAGAATGGTGGTTTGCTTGCCCTGCTAGGGCACCTCCCTGCCTACTGCAGCATTAATTGGCTCATTCAGGCTCTCTGTCAGCCTGGGAGCCAATCAGGCCAAGCCCCCCCCCCCCCCCCCACTACAGGGACATGTGAGACCCCTTCTTCTTCCTTTCTAGTGCTTTTTTTTCACAGACATGCACTAAAATGGTGATATGCACCATTTTTGCCGATTCGTTAGAAACAAACCTGAAAATATTTGGGTTTGTTTGCCGTACGAAAAATAGCAATGTTCGTACTGAAACTGGTTTGTTCTGAACTGGTTCGCTCATTCTTACTGCAGAAGTAATGTGAAAAGTCTCTAACACTTATATAAACCTGCTTTTGTGCCCATATATTAGTAAATATTTCTAAATTGCAAGATTGTTGCTTAAAGTGTAACTGCTATTTCACTACCAAAAATGAAATTCCTAACATATGTGATGCTGAGGGGAAGATATTCATGAAGCTGCATTTTTCAGCCAATTCTACCTTTCTGATGTCTGTATTCAGCCCTTAGCAACCATATTTCTCTGTGCCTCTATTTTAGCAACTTCCTCAGATGGTCTCTGCTGCTCTTCATGTGATGATATTTGCCCTTTCTTGAGGCCCTCCTGTATTTCCCTCACTTAACATAAGCCTTTGCTCTCCTCACATGAACTAGCAGTAACAATCAGAACACAGATAGCTTCCCACATTGTATCCTCACATAAAGCTAACCAGAGACAAGCCCTGCAATTACATTAAATCAGTAATCATTTCTTTTAACCTCTTAATAGCCAGCTGTCCAGGGCCGGCCTTAGGTGTTCAGGCGCCCTGTGCGAGCTAACCTTGTGGCGCCCCCCCCCCCAAAAAAAAAAAAACACTGCTTGTTGCTGGCATCATGGCATAGGCTGGCTGACTATCCAACCAAGTAGTTACCAGCCCGCACACCCCAAAGGCCGGTGTAATGTTATACTTCCCTACTTCGTGAGATCTCCCTACCCTCGTCACTTCCGGTCGCACCGGACATGACGTGAGGAGGTGTGCAGCGCCACGCAGGCGCACAACGACAGGTTAGGGAAATTTCACAGCAGAGTGCGCATGCGCCAGGAGCCTCGCCGGCGGTTAGGGTAGGGAAAAACTATGGGCCAGTGATCGGATGGATGTTCTCAGCTGGACACCGGCCGACACTGCGCATGCACCGGGAGCCTCACCAGCGGTTAGGGAAGGGAAAAATTACGTACGGGCCAGTGCTTTTTCCCTACCCTAACCGCTGGTGAGGCTCCCAGCGCATGCGCAGTGTCGCCCGGTGTCCAGCTGAGAACATCCATCCGATCACCGCACCTGTGCACTGGCCCATAATTTTTCCCTACCCTAACCGCCGGCGAGGCTCCCAGCGCATGCGCACCCTGCTGTGAAATTTCCCTAACCCGTCGTTGTGCACAGTGCGCCCCCCCCCCAATATACTAAACATTGGTGGCGCAGTGCGCCCCTCCCAACACCCCAGTATAATAAACATTGGTGGCGCAGTGCGCCCCCCCAATATAATAAACATTGGCGCAGTGCGCCCCCCAATATAGCAAACATGAGCGCAGTGCGCCCCCCAATATAACAAACATGAGCGCAGTGCGCCCCCCCAATATAACAAACATGAGCGCAGTGCGCCCCCCAATATAATAAACATTGGTGGTTCAGTGTGCCCCCCCAACACCCCAGTATGATAAACATTGGTGGCGCAGTGCACCCCCCATATAATAAACATTGGTGGCGCAGTGGGCAGTGCCAATGAGGGTTAAAAAATAAAAAAATAATTCACTCACCTCCTCCAATTGATCGTCTCCTGTTCTTTCTTCAGAACCTGTCAAAGGACCTTTGGTGACATCACTGTGCTCATCACATGATGCATCACATGATCCATCACCATGGTAATGGGCCATGTGATGAGCTCAGTGACGTCACCACAGGTCCTGAAGAAACAGGAGACCGGCAGCTACCCGATCAACTGGAGGAGGTGAGTTAATTTTTTTTATTATTTTTTAACCCTCATTGGCACTTCCCACTGTGCCACCAACGTTTCTTATACTGGGGTGTTGGGGGGGAGGGGGCCGCACTGTGCCACCAATGTTTCTTATACTGGGGTGTTGAGGGGGGGGGGCGCACTGTGCCACCAACGTTTCTTATACAAATACAGGAGGCGGGTGCCGGAATCAAATAGCCGGCACCCGACCTCTGTGACAGGGAGCTGCGATCAGCGGCAGTTAACCCCTCAGGTACCGCACCTGAAGGGTTAACTCAACTGCAGCTGATCGCAGCTCCCTGTCACAGAGGTCGGGTGCCGCCTATTTGATTCCGGCACCCGCCTCCTGTATTTGTATTACAGGTCAGTTATCTTCATTGGTGGCGCAGTGGCCTCAGCCCCTCCCCTCCTCCTCCCATGTCTCTTCTTATTGGCAGCTGCGGGGGCAGCAGGCAGGTCAGACACAGGGGAGGAGGAGATGGAGGGGGCGCCCCGAGGGAGAACACAAGTGCAGCCTCGCCTGCCGCATATTACATTGCGAGCTGTCGGCCGCCCAGCGCCCCTGTTGCTATGGCGCCCTGTGCGGCCGCACAGCCCGCACACCCCAAAGGCCGGCCCTGCAGCTGTCCCTCATTCCCAGGGAGGGGGGGGGGGGTTGCTTTAGGGGGGGCTGCTTTAGCTGTTTATATCTCTGGTTTGGTGCCAGCTTTAAATATGGGCTTTGTATTTTCTGAAAGCCCATTCCAAGCTTTCAGACAATACCAGTTCAGTACAGGGGAAGATATCAATGATAAAAAATTGGGATTCTGTGAATGAAGCTGAATGTAAAAGCAGACTTTACCCGCAATTTTTCCTGACTCTTTCAAACAAGACCAGTTGCATATTTCTAGCTGCTACCATTGAGAAGATATCACCCTCTAAAGGACCCCCCCTCCACTTTCTGCCTCAGCCCAGCTCCAGGCTGTCAGGGCTGAGCTCCATTTTCCCAGAACTCATCCATCTCTTGTTATAATACTGAGAAGACGGACTGCACGTGGGAACGCTGTGAGGTGAGAGCTGCTGAATAGGAAAGTAGCATGCATTTGTGGGAGTTATTAGCAGGTAAAACTGAAAATTATCACATTTTAAATCACAAAAGCACTAATACAGCAGGGTGTACTATACCATTAGGGGGGAAAAAAGAAACAGCAGTTACACTTTAATGATTATTTATGTTTTGTGTATTTATTTGGTATTATTACTGTATTATTTAAATTCCATGATCATTTACTGTAATGTATAATTTTCTCCATTTCTGTTTAAGAAAATGATGGTGAATTTACACACTCAATTACATACAAATGGTCTGCTTCTGCCTTTATACTAAATATTATGCAAGCATGAATAAATATTAGCTCGTTTTCAAGAAAAATAAGAAGAAAAGCAAGATATTCCTTCTCAGTTGCTATTAATCCTGCCATCCCTAAAAAGCTGATGAATTAAGTTTACTGGTGGAAAATTCATCGCCACTGCATTAATTGTGTTGGCAGCATCACAAGACAACCCTCTAAGGAGACAAATAAAAGCATCCACGCTCCCTGTGCTGTAACACTGAAGAGGACATAAGAGGTATAGCCTCATAATGACAGATGTCAGCTTGATTTGAAAAGCAAACAAGTATTGAGAAGACTCCTTTGAACTTTTCTGGGAACAAGCAGACAATCTTGTACAATAACTCCTTGATCATTGGATTCATGTTCAAACTATGGGCAGCTTGACTTCTTTTCATTTGCTGAAGGAAGATTTATTTTATTGGCCTTTATTGTAAGGAAAGATTACCTTATCATTTTGTTTAAAAGACAAGCTCATATCACTGTCACTGTCTTTGTGTTTAGTTGATATGTAAATTAAAGAGGTTGTCTACTTTCTAGCAACTGTTGATCAATGTGTTTGTAAGATGACTATATGGCACTTAATAATATAGCCTTTGTTGATATTCTGCTCCTTTTCCTATATTTCATAAGGTATGCCTCCTTGTTAGACAAGTCTTTTGTTCTGTCCACAAAGAGGTTGTGACGGTAGTAGAAAATATCCCCGTCAAGCATTCCCTTCTTCCCATGAAAGAAAGTCACCCAATATTCCACGAGTAGGAATATCCCTGGAATCGCCGAGTAATCCACACATGAGTCAACTTAATGCTGGAAACACGAGACTAACTTTACTGGCGCACAGAACTCACAATTTATGCAGCATAAAACTCCTCCTCTGGGCCCGGCTAGATAATTGAGTTTTAACAATACACACGGCTCAATTGTCTGCTGGCCAGAACATTTACAACTTTTAACACTTTCAGAATACACACAGCTCAATTGTCTGCTGGCCAGAACATTTACAACTTTTAACACTTTCAGAATACACACAGCTCAATTGTCTGCTGGCCAGAACATTTACAACTTTTAACACTTTCAGAAAAGTACTTTCCATCCCACATACAAACATAATTTCAGCCTCCCTGTTCGGTACACGAATACATTCATTCTTGACATTTGGAACCAAACAATATAGACCTTAAAATAGCAGGGAGAGAATTAAACTGAAGCATATAGGCAATTGCATCAAAGTCCTTCACAATGGCCCCCCTTTTTCTCCCTGCTCCGGCAACTCGGTTGGACCTTTCCTGGTCCAGTAGGGTTGACGGGTTCAGAGCTTTTAGTCCGAGGTTAAATCCGTTTGGCGTGACAATCCATCGGCATTCCCGTTTTGCTTGCCTGGGCGATAATGAATTGTAAAGTCATAGGGCTGTAAGGCCAAGCTCCAGCGTAGCAAACGGGCGTTGTCCCCTGAAACCCGGTTAAGCCACACCAAGGGGTTGTGATCGGTGATGAGAGTGAACGCCCGGCCATAAAGGTAAGGTGTGAGCTTTTTGAGTGCCCACACCAAGGCCAAACACTCTTTTTCAATGGTGGCATAGCTGACTTCCCTTGGCAACAGCTTCCGACTCAGGTATGCCACCGGGTGCTCACCTCCATCCTCCCCGATCTGGCTCAGTACTGCCCCCAGTCCAAACATTGAAGCGTCTGTGTGGACAATAAATCTTTTGTTAGGATCTGGGGTAACCAACACCGGAGCATTAACCAGAGCAGTCTTTAGTGCTTGGAAAGCCACCTCGCATTCCGGGGACCACAGGACTTGTCGGGGTAGCTTCTTTTTGGTCAAGTCGGTCAGGGGTTTGGCCAGGGCGCTATAGTCGGGTACAAAGCGTCTGTAATAGCCGGCTGTGCCTAAGAAAGCCATGACTTGTGTCTTGGTGTGGGGAGTGGGCCAATTGGCAGCAGCCTCGATCTTAGCCGGCTCCGGCCGTTGCTTACCACATCCTACTCGGTGGCCCAAATATTGTACCTCCGCCATACCCAAGTGACATTTGTCGGGTTTCAGGGTCAGCCCGGCCCCCCTGATCCTATCTAATACTACCCCTATGTGCTCTAGGTGCGCCTCCCAAGTATCGCTATGGATGGCGATGTCATCCAGGTAAGCGCATGCAAAGCTCTGGAGACCCCCAAGTAACTGATCCACCATCCGTTGGAAGGTGGCCGGGGCGTTCTTCATCCCGAACGGCATAACCCGGAATTGGTATAGGCCGAACGGGGTGATGAAGGCCGACTTGGGTATGGCATTTTCTGCTAGGGGAATCTGCCAATATCCCTTGCATAGGTCTATTGTGGTCAGATACTTCCCTGCAGAGATACGGTCAAGCAGCTCGTCCATCCGTGGCATCGGATAGGCGTCCGTAACTGTCTTGTCGTTGAGGCGCCGGTAATCTACACAGAAGCGGGTTGTCCCATCCTTCTTTGGCACTAAGACTACCGGCGAGGCCCAAGGACTTTCTGAGGGCTCAATTACGCCTAGCCGAAGCATCTCATCTATTTCCTTCCGCATCCCTTCCCGGACTGCTTCGGGGATACGGTAAGGGGGCTGTCTCAGGGGTGCCTGTCCTGGAGTCTCTACCTTGTGTATGGCTAGGAGTGTGTATCCAGGCTCCTGAGAGAATGTGGCCTGTTTTGTTTCTAGTAAGCGGACAGCTTGAGCCCGCTCTTGCGGCTCCAGCTGTTCACCTAGCTGGACTTTCTTTATCTGGGTCATCCCGTCGTTACTGCCCAATAGGTCGGGAAGGGGTAGGGTCTCTGTGTCTTCTCCTGCTGGTGCACAGATAGCGGCTACCTCCTCTGCCCGTTCCTGATAGGCCTTGAGCATGTTGATGTGAAAGGTTCGTTTCACATCTTCATCCTCGCAGCTGGCTATCGTGTAGGTCGTGTCGCATATCTGTCCTATAACTTTATAGGGGCCCTGCCAGGCGGCCTGGAGCTTGTCTGTTCGGACCGGTCTTAATACCATGACCTTTTGGCCTATCTGAAAGCTCCGCTGCCTAGCCCGTCGGTCATACCATACCTTCTGGCGCTGCTGGGCCGCCCGGAGGTTCTCTCGCACTGTCTGGGCTAATTCCTCCATGCGGTCCCTCAGCTCCAGGACATAAGGTACAACCGGGGTCCCCTCAATCTCTGTCTGCCCCTCCCAGTGATCCTTGATGAGATCTAAGGGCCCCCTCACCCGCCTCCCATAGAGAAGTTCGAAGGGTGAGAATCCGGTCGATTCCTGCGGCACCTCTCGGTAGGCAAAGAGAAGGTGTGGCAGGAATCGCTCCCAATCCTTGTATGCCCCCGTGAACGACTTCAACATTTGCTTTAGCGTTCCGTTGAAGCGCTCGCACAGGCCGTTAGTCTGGGGATGGTATGGGGAGCTAGTCAGGGATTTAACTCCACAGGTTTTCCATATCTGCTGGGTTACCTCGGCCGTGAATTGGGTACCTTGGTCGGACAGAACCTCCTTGGGAAAGCCTACTCGGGAAAATACTTTAACTAGGGCCTCTGCTACGGTCTCAGCCTGTATGTTAGAGAGAGCTACCGCTTCGGGGTAACGGGTGGCGTAGTCTACTATGGTGAGTATATACCGCTTGCCGGAACGGCTAGGTTGGGCCAGGGGCCCTATAATGTCCACGGCTACCCTTGTGAACGGTTCTTCAATAATGGGCATGGAAACTAGTTTAGCCTTTGTGTGGTCTCCCTTTTTACCTATACGTTGGCATACCTCACACGTTTGACAATACGCCCTGACGTCGTCAGATACCCCAGGCCAGAAAAAGTTCTGAGTTACCCGATACCCTGTCTTGCGTATTCCCAAATGGCCTGCCAAGGGTACGTCGTGCCCAATCCTCAATAACTCCTGCCGGTATTTCCGGGGAACTACCAGCTGGCGTTTTTGCTTAGGCCCTGGTGCATTACCCCGGGTCTCGGTGAGCCTGTACAAGCGGCCGTTCTCCCAGATAAATTGCTCCTTCTCTAATCCCCCTTGGCCCCTCCTGGCTTTCTCTCGATACTTTCTGAGGGAAGGGTCTCCGGTCACCTCCCGCCCAAAGTCCTCTGGGGTGTCCCAGGGTAGGGGTTGTACAGTCAAGGGTAGGTTGGGTTGGCTTACCTGGGTCTCAGTAGGAAGTGGATGGATCTCGGCAGCGCGACTTTGTGCTCTGGTGGTTACTGCGTGGGCCTCCTGAGCGGGGGTAGAGGCGAACGCCGAAGTCAGGGGGCCAATGTCGTTGCCCAAGATGACTTCAGAAGGTAAGTCTTTCATGACGCCCACATGAACAATGCCAGCTCCCGCCCCCCAGTCTAGGTGTACCTGTGCAGTAGGGATACGGTATACTGCCCCCCCTGCCACTCTCACAGCAATTGATTTCCCCGGTTTCTCTGATGCCTTAATAAGGTGTCTTTGTACCAACGTGATGGTTGCCCCACTGTCTCTTAATCCCCGGGCGGTTTTTCCATTAACCATGACCAGCTGACAATGGTGTTTCCTGTTGTCCGTAATAACAGATTGTACCATGAGGGCTTCGTAAAGGGTGCCCAATGGTTCTTCCTGACCCAGTTCCTGGGGATCCCAAGCCGAGTCTACACAATGGGCTGCTGCTGGGGGGCGGTACCCAGGTCGAGACCAATTTGACCTGGTGTTGTTGTCCATGGGGCAATTCTGCTTGTAGTGACCCAGCTGTTTGCACCGGAAGCAGCGTTGTTCATTGCCCTCCTGGCGTGGATAGCGAGGGCTAGATGTCACCGGTCTGTTAGGAGGTTGGTATCTAGCGGCGGGTGGGTATGAGGGCACCGTTGGTCGTGGAGGTTGTACCCGTGGTGTGACCGGGTTCGTCTTGCGAGTATCCGCATATTCATCCGCCAACTTAGCGGCCTCTGGTAGAGTCATGGGCCGGCGATCTCTCACCCAGTCTTTGACATCCGTCTGGATGTGCTCGTAAAATTGTTCCAGGAGCATTAGTTGCAAAATGTCCTCTGCGGTGGTGGCCTGGCTGCTGTTGACCCAGTTAGAGGCCGACAGGGATAACTGGCATGCCCATTCCACGTAAGAGTCTTTCGTGGTTTTGCGTGAGTCCCTGAACTTTTGTCGGTAGGACTCCGGGGTTACTGCATAACGAGCCAGGAGCACTTCTTTAACCCTGGCGTAGCTATGGATCTCCTGCTCTGGCACGGTCCGGAAAGCATCAGAAGCTTTGCCTGACAGTTTGCCTGACAATATTGCGACCCACTCTCCTCTATCTATTCGGTGCAGGTTACATTGTCGCTCAAAATCTGCCAGGTAATTATCAATTTCACAGTCTTTTTCATCAAAAGCTTTAAAAGCGCTAAACGGAATCTTCCTTGTGTCTGCTGTACTGTACTCACTGTTTGGAGAATGTGCGGCTGCTTGTTGGACTGCTGCCAGTTTTAACTGTAGCTCTGCGTCTCTTATTTGTTTAGCCTCCTCCGCTAACAGGTTCATCACTTTCAGCACCACATCCGCCGTTGGGTTCGGACCGAACCATGCTAGCTTCTCTCTCATTGCCTTGTTGGCTGGTGATTCCTCCTCCTGAATCACTGGTGTCCCTATCTCTTGTACTGCTGGCGTTGCTGCAACCAAGTTCTCCTGGTCTAGCTCCATTAATTCTGCTATAATGACCCGCTTGGTTTTGTTGCTAGCAATCCTTCCACGGACTTCCAGTAGTTCTTTCAGTGTATTTCTTTTAAGCAGGGTGTACCAGCCTTCCATTCACTGTTCCCAGTGTCTGCTTGGAATCCTGGTGTAAAGGAAAGTAGAAGGGAAAATCCCGCTGCTGCCAACCAGTTGTGACGGTAGTAGAAAATATCCCCGTCAAGCATTCCCTTCTTCCCATGAAAGAAAGTCACCCAATATTCCACGAGTAGGAATATCCCTGGAATCGCCGAGTAATCCACACATGAGTCAACTTAATGCTGGAAACACGAGACTAACTTTACTGGCGCACAGAACTCACAATTTATGCAGCATAAAACTCCTCCTCTGGGCCCGGCTAGATAATTGAGTTTTAACAATACACACGGCTCAATTGTCTGCTGGCCAGAACATTTACAACTTTTAACACTTTCAGAATACACACAGCTCAATTGTCTGCTGGCCAGAACATTTACAACTTTTAACACTTTCAGAATACACACAGCTCAATTGTCTGCTGGCCAGAACATTTACAACTTTTAACACTTTCAGAAAAGTACTTTCCATCCCACATACAAACATAATTTCAGCCTCCCTGTTCGGTACACGAATACATTCATTCTTGACATTTGGAACCAAACAATATAGACCTTAAAATAGCAGGGAGAGAATTAAACTGAAGCATATAGGCAATTGCATCAAAGTCCTTCACAGAGGTCCTGTCCATAAAATGGGTGCTGACACCGAGTCGTTTGACCAGACAGACTGCCCCCATGTGATGTCTCCTGCCATCTGCACTTGAACTGTTGGGAGTTTTTGTTCAGGTTTAATGTGTTTGATTAGAGGAATCTAAAAGTACTTTCACACTAGCTGCAGGACGGATCCGACAGGCTGTTAACCCTGTTGGATCCATCCTGCCGCTATTTTGCTGTGCCGCCGGATCGCCCCTCTGTCCCCATTGACTATAATAGGGACGGGGGCGGTGCTCCGGCACAGCACGGCAGTGCACGGCGAAAGGCCACCAGACTAAAAGTACTGCATGTCCGACTTTTTAGTCTGGAGGCCTCTCGCCGTGCACTGCCGTGCTGTGCTGGAGCTCCGCCCCAGTCCCTATTATAGTCAAAGGGGACGGAGCAGCAGTCCGGCGGCATGGCGAAATAGCAGCAGGACGGATCCGACAGGGTGAACAGCCTGTCCAATCCGTCCTGCCGCTAGTGTGGAAGTACCCTAAGTTATGTTCTGGTCACATTACCCTCCATTAATGTCCTGCTTATGGACAGGACTTCTGTGGGGACAGGACAGATGATTTGCCCAACATGGCATATGAAATATAACAAATGGCACAGAACATGAGCTTTCAGCCACAGAGACTGAACGCAAGATTTGGATGGCTTAAATAATTATAAATAAATGGTGGGGCTCACACTACACACAAAGGAGATTGATGGGTGCACTATGTGTTTGGGAACCCAAAACCCAAACCACCAAAATGGAAAAAGGTATGTGATAAATATAATAGGCACACCAACTTCTGGAAAAATATGTTAGACCACCTTTTGGAAAATTGTGGCACTCTCCAAGTTTATTCATATAAAAGTAAAAATAGAAAAGCAAAAATAAAATAAAAATAAATTAATATGTAAATATAAGGTAAGTAAATCTTTGTCAGAGCTTATCAACATCCCTAGCAACCAATAGGAATGTTGCCTACCCCTTTACTATATAAGAAACTCCCCAGCAGCCATTTTCTCAGAAAATTAGAATATTACATAAAATCAATGAAAAAGGATGTTAAATAGAAAAATGTAGGACCTCTGAAAAGTATAATCATGCATATGTACTCAATACTGTGATTGGCCCCTTTTTGCATCAATTACTGTCTTAATGCGACGTGACATGGATACTATCAGCCTATGGTACTGTTGAGGTGTTATGGAAGACCAGGGTGCTTCAATAGCAGCCTTCAGCTATTCTGCATTGTTTGGTCTCATGTCTCTCATCTTTCTCTTGGCAATGTCCCATAGATTCTCTATGGGGTTCAGGTCAGGCGAGTTTGCTAGCCAATCAAGCACAGTAATGCCATGGTCATTGAACCAGGTTTTGGTACGTTTGGCAGTGTGGACAGGTGCCAAGTCCTTCTGGAAAATGGAGTCACCATCTCCATAAAGCACTCCTGTGGAAGGAAGCATGAAGTGCTCCAAAATCTCTTGGTCTCTGGACTTAATAAAGCACAGTGGACCAACACCAGAAGATGACATGGCTCCCCAAATCAACACAGACTGTGGAAACTTTACACTGGACTTCAAGCATCTTGCATTGTGTGCCTCTCCATTCTTCCTCAAGACACTGGGTCCTTGGTTTCCAAATGAGATGCAAAAGTTGCTCTCATAAGAAAAGAGGACTTTTGACCACTGAGCAACAGACCAGTTATTTTTTTTTTTTGCCCAGGTAAGACGCTTCTGACGTTTGTTGTTCAGGAGAGGCTTGACAAGAGGAATATGACATTTGAAGCCCATGTCCAAGGATCCGTCTGTGTGTGCTGGCTCTTGATGCACTGACTCCAGCCTCAGTCCACTCCTTGTGCAAGTACCCAACACTTTTGAATAGCCTTTTCCTGACAGTCCTCTCCAGGCAGCGGTCATCCCTGCTGCTTGTGCGCCTTTTTCTTTCACACTTGTCCCTTCCAGATAACTTTCTATTAATGTGCTTTGATACAGCACTTTGGGAACATCCAACTTATTTTGCAATTATCAAGTTCCAGCAGAATCAATAAACATTGATATAGTGGGGTATGCTGGAAATTATATTATTTTGCAATTACCCTTTGGAGGGTGTCAATGATGGTTTTCTGCACAACTGTCAGTTCAGCAGTCTTTCCCATGATTGTGGTTCCTACTGAACCAGACTAAGAGACAATTTAAAGGCTCCGGAACCCTTTGCATGTGTTATGGATTAATTATCTGACAAGAGTGTGACACTTTGAGACTAAAATATTGAACCTTTTCACAATATTTAAATTTTCTGAGATTGTGAATTTTGGGTTTTTGTAAGCTGTAAACCACAATCATCCAAATCATAGCAAACAAAGGAAGAGAAGCCACCGAATATTTTTTGAAAAAAGAACATCGGCTGCCACAGGAACAGATAAACTTTGTGGGGGATGCATCATATTTATTCTAACCCACAATTATTTTAAATATGAAAATTTATTTTATTTACAGATGTGGGGGACCGCGATAGGGACCAGGTTCCCACCGAGTTTAGCTAATTTGTATATGGGTAGGTGGGAGGAAGACGCTATATTCCCCCATGGAACTCTGGGTGCAAACCTGGTTCTCTGGAAAAGGTTCATTGAGGATATTGTTTTTATTTGGAAGGGAGATGACATTTCTTTAGCATTCTTTTTAAATAATTTAAATAAAAATGAGTTTTATCTACATTTTACCCCAAACTAGAATAGACAACAAATTAATTTCTTAGATCTCACAATCTTCATCCAGGATGGGCAGATTATGACAAAATCCTATCAGAAACAAAATTATACTAACAGTTTTATTCCATTAAACAGCTATCTGCCAATTTACTTGACCAATATCCTCTGCAGCCAATATATTAGGTTGCAGAGGAATTGCAGCTCTATAGAGTACTTTGAGGATGAGGCAATGGGACTACACAAGAAATTTATGGAAAAAGGCTATGCAAACAGTAAATTAGAGTCCATTAACCACCTCCGGACCGCCTAACGCACATGTGCGTTCCGGAGGTGGCAGGCTGGCGCACAGTCATGCATATACGCGTCATCTCGCGAGATGCGAGATGACGCGAGTATGCGCCCGCGCGTGCGCAGTTCGCGCCGGCATTTCTTCGAGAAGTATTTCGTCAGCAACCTGCCAGCCAATGATCGTGGCTGGCAGGTTGCTGATTTTTAAAAAATCCAATCAAAGTGCCAGATAGCAGATCATATTTGTAAATATGATCTGTTATATGGCTGCCTGCTCCTCTGCTGGTTCTTTTCGTCGGTTGGATCCAGCAGAGGAGCAGGCTTCACAGTGAGTACACCAAACACTACACTATAGCCCCTGATCACCCCCCTGAACCCCAATTAACCCTTTGATCACCTCTTTGATCACCCCTGTCAATCACAAGTGAAAAGAAAAAAGTGATCAGTGCAAACTGTCACTTTTTTTTTCCACTGTTATTGACCGTTAGGTTTTAGGTATAGTTTAGGTATAGTTTAGGTCCCTTGGTTAGGTAGTTAGCGATCAGTTAGCGCCCAGCCCACCGCACCGCAGTCCGTTATTCGCTGATTAGCGTATCGCTAATTAGCATTTGTACTTTTATAGTATCTGGAAGTGATCAAAACTGATCACGGTTAGATCTATAATAGTACTAGTGTCACTTTAGTTCGCCCTCCACCCAAAACGCAGTGTTTGCCCGATCAGGCCTGATCGGTCGCCCACACGTGCGTTCGCCCACACCCGCCCCACCGCAGTGACAAATTCACTTTACACGCACTGCGGCGATACAAAAATCAGTTTTGATATTTTTTATCAACCGCAGCGGCCTCCGGTACTTCGCTAGCCTCCCCTTTGTAAGACAGGCTTGCTTTTTTTTTCTTGGGTAGTCTCAGGGAATACCCCTAAATTTAGTTGCCCACATGTCAAACAGGGGGTATTCCTCTGAAGAGGCCTACAGGCTTCTGACCCAGTGGGAATCCTCATCTGATGAATCCAGCGGGTCAGAATACGAACCTGTAGAAAGCAGTGGCTCTCTGACCCAAAGTTCGGACGAGGAGGCTGAGGTCCCTGATACCACCAGGCGTACCCGGCCCCGTGTCGCTAGACCGCAGGTTGCGCAGGATCCGCTTCAAGAGCAGCAGAGTGGGGCTGGTGCTGTCGGATTACGTGGTGAGGCATACACCAGCAGCCCAGCCCTCCCTGGACCTAGTACCAGCACTGCCGTACAACCTGGTGAAGTAGCGAGCACCAGAAGGGCAGTTGAAGCTGGTACGGTGGCACGTGCAGTAGCGACCCCGTCGCAGCCACCGCAAATACGTGCCCGTATAGCCCCTAGAATCCAAGAGGTGCTGGCAAACCCTGATTGGCAGTCCCCAACTTCAGCCGCACCTGTAGTTTTCCCTTTCACTGCCCAGTCTGGAGTTCGGGTTGAGACGGCTCAGATCGGTTCGGCCCTGGGATTTTTTGAGCTGTTCTTGACTGCGGAGCTTTTAGACATAGTTGTGGCCGAAACAAACAGGTATGCCACACAATTTATCACCGCTAACCCGGGAAGCTTTTATGCCCAGCCTTTCCGGTGGAAACCAGTCCAAGTTTCCGAACTTAAAACTTTTCTGGGCCTCCTCCTCAACATGGGCCTGACAAAAAAGCATGAATTGCGGTCATATTGGTCCACGAACCCGATTCATCACATGCCCATGTTCTCTGCTGCCATGTCCAGGGCACGTTTTGAGGCCATCCTACGGTTCCTGCACTTTAGTGACAACACCGCCTCCCGTCCCAGGGGCCACCCTGCTTTTGACCGGCTCCACAAAATATAAGATATTTATACCCCAGAGCAAAACATCTGCATAGACGAGTCCCTGATACATTTTACCGGGCGCCTTGGCTTCAAACAATACATCCCAAGCAAGCGCGCCCGGTATGGGGTCAAATTGTATAAGCTCTGTGAAAGGGCCACAGGCTATACCCACAAATTTCGGGTCTATGAGGGAAAAGATCAGACCCTGGAGCCGGTCGGTTGCCCTGACTACCTGGGGAGCAGTGGGAAGACAGTTTGGGACTTGGTGTCACCCTTATTCGGCAAGGGGTACCATCTTTATGTGGACAATTTTTACACAAGTGTGGCCCTCTTTAGGCATTTGTTTCTAGAACGGATTGGCGCCTGTGGTACCGCGCGAACTAGTCGCGCGGGCTTCCCCCAACGGCTCGTTACCACCCGTCTTGCAAGGGGGCAGAGGGCCGCACTGTGTAACGAAGAACTGCTCGCGGTGAAATGGAGAGACAAGCGTGACGTTTACATGCTCTCCTCCATTCACGCAGACACGACAATACAAATTGAGCGAGCAACCCGTGTCATTGAAAAGCCCCTCTCAGTCCACCAATATAACCTCCACATGGGAGGGGTCGACTTCAATGACCAGATGTTGTCTCCGTATTTAGTTTCCCGACGCACCAGACGCTGGTATAAGAAGGTGTCTGTATATTTAATTCAATTGGCTCTGTACAATAGTTTTGTTCTCTACAGTAAGGCTGGGAGAACTGGATCCTTCCTCAAATTTCAGGAAGAGATCATCGAGAACCTCCTGTATCCAGGAGGTTCCGTGGCCCCAACCACCAGTGTAGTTAGCCGTCTACACGAGCGACATTTCCCCAATGTCGTTCCTGGTACCTCAACCCAACCGTCACCCCGAAAAAGATGTCGTGTCTGTAGCAGGAGTGGAATAAGGCGTGACACCCGCTATTTCTGTCCTGACTGTCCGGACCACCCTGCCCTATGCTTTGGAGAGTGTTTCCGGAAGTACCACTCACAGGTACACTATTAGCATAGGGATAATCTCACCAGGACAGGCACACAGGGCTATTAGGGCCCATTCACTCACTGCTGCTGCAAACGTCTCCTTTCACATGGGACAAAGTGCATAACACACTTCGCCACATCTTTGGGCGATTTGCGCTTTGCACATTGACCCATGGGGAAGGAGAGGTTTGTTCTATAAAGGTAAAAAAACAAAAAAAAAAACAGGTAAGCAAACAGGTTAATGTTTAGTTCCAAAAGTTAAAGTTACATGTTCTGTTCCAAAGTTAATAAAATTATTGCGTTGTGGCCTGGTTTTTTCTTTTTTTTCTTTTTTTACCTTCCAGGTGGACCAACCGATCTACTAGCTGCAGCACCGATGTGCATTCTGACAGAAGCATTGCGCTGCTGTCAGATTACACGCAAGTCGGTGTATGCGGCGCTGCAAGACGGGATTTTCTCCTCTGCAGTGACAGATACGTTTGCCGAGGCATACGAGCTGAGGAGGAGGCGGCGTTCCTATGCTTTGGCAAACACTTTGTATATATATATATATAAAAAAAAAAATCCCGGCAATGATTTATTCATCCACATCGATTGATGCGAATGGAGAAATCTGGTTTGCAGGGCATACGAGCTAAGTGGGTATGGATGTAGGGCGGAGCTCCTATGTCCTGGCAGACGCCTTTCCCCTCCATTTTTTTTTTTGGCAGAGATTTTCTCATCCACATTGATCGATGCGAATGAAGAAATCTGTGCCGTTCATTTTTTTCTTTCAGCCAAGAGGCTGAACGGAAAAAAAAATCTCATTACCTGTATGCTCAATATAAGGAGAATAGCAGAAACTCCTAATGCTGGCCATACATGTAATGATTGCGGAGACCCGCAAATGCCAGGGCAGTACAAACACCCCACAACTGACCCCATTTTGGAAAGAAGACACCCCAAGGTATTTGCTGAGGGGCATATTGAGTCCATGAAAGATTTAAATTTTTGTCCTAAGTTAGCGGAAAGTGAGACTTTGTGAGAAAAAACAAAAAAAAATCAATTTCCGCTAACTTATGCGAAAAAAAAAAAAATTCTATGAACTTGCCAGGCCCCTCATTGGATACCTTGGGGTGTCTTCTTTCCAGAGTGGGGTCACATGTGGGGTATGTATACTGCCCTGGCTTTTTAGGGGCCCTAAAGCGTGAGAAGAAGTCTGGGATCCAAATGTCTAAAAATGCCCTCCTAAAAGGAATTTGGGCCCCTTTGCGCATCTAGGCTGCAAAAAAGTGTGACACATCTGGTATCGCCGTACTCAGAAGAAGTTGGGGAATGTGTTTTGGGGTGTCATTTTACATATACCCATGCTGGGTGAGATAAATATCTTGGTCAAATGCCAACTTTGTATAAAAAAATGGGAAAAGTTGTCTTTTGCCAACATATTTCTCTCACCCAGCATGGGTATATGTAAAATGGCACCCCAAAACACATTCCCCAACTTCTCCTGAGTACGGCGATACCAGATGTGTGACACTTTTTTGATGCCAAGGTGGGCAAAGGGGCACATATTCCAAAGTGCACCTTTCGGATTTTGCAGGCCATTTTTTACACATTTTGATTGCAAAGTACTTCTCACACATATGGGCCCCTAAATTGCCAGGGCAGTATAACTACGCCACAAGTGACCCCATTTTGGAAAGAAGACACCCCAACGTATTCCGTGAGGGGCATGGCGAGTTCCTAGAATTTTTTATTTTTTGTCGCAAGTTAGTGGAATATGAGACTTTGTAAGGAAAAAAGAGAAAAAAAAATAATCATCATTTTCCGCTAACTTGTGACAAAAAATAAAAAATTCTATGAACTCGCTATGCCCCTCACGGAATACCTTAGGGTGTCTTCTTTCCAAAATGGGGTCACTTGTGGCGTAGTTATACTGCCCTGGCAATTTAGGGGCCCATATGTGTGAGAAGAACTTTGCAATCAAAATGTGTAAAAAATGGCCTGCAAAATCCGAAAGGTGCACTTTGGAATATGTGCCCCTTTGCCCGCCTTGGCAGCAAAAAAGTGTGACACATATGGTATCGCCGTACTCAGGAGAAGTTGGGGAATGTGTTTTGGGGTGTCATTTTACATATACCCATGCTGGGTGAGAAAAATATCTTGGTCAAATGCCAACTTTGTATAAAAAAATGGGAAAAGTTGTCTTTTGCCAAGATATTTCTCTCACCCAGCATGGGTATATGTAAAATGACACCCCAAAACACATTCCCCAACTTCTCCTGAGTACGGCGATACCATATGTGTCACACTTTTTTGCTGCCAAGGCGGGCAAAGGGGCACATATTCCAAAGTGCACCTTTCGGATTTTGCAGGCCATTTTTTACACATTTTGATTGCAAAGTTTTTTTTTATCAAAGACATGTAGAACTATAAATTTAGCGAAAAATTTATATATGGATGTCGTTTTTTTTGCAAAATTTCACAGCTGAAAGTGAAAAATGTCATTTTTTTGCAAAAAAATCGTTACATTTTGATTAATAACAAAAAAAGTAAAAATGTCAGCAGCAATAAAATACCACCAAATGAAAGCTCCATTAGTGAGAAGAAAAGGAGGTAAAATTCATTTGGGTGGTAAGTTGCATGACCGAGCGATAAACGGTGAAAGTAGTGTAGTGCCGAAGTGTAAAAAGTGGCCTGGTCATGAAGGGGGTTTCACCTAGCGGGGCTGAAGTGGTTAAGGAAGATGTTAAAAAGATGGATGGTGATAGTCTACTACAAAATAAAAACCACAATAAAATAAAAGGGAGAGGAGACAGGGAAGAGAAAGAAAAAGAGACCCTCAGAATACCAATAATAACACAATATAATAAAAAAGAAGTGATGTTCAAAATGATTGTCAGAAGATACTGGAACATCCTCAAAATCGGAGAAAAGACACCATTACACCTCATCTTTACTTTTAAAAAAGCACAAAATTTAGCTAATTTAGTAACCCAACCCAGTGGCCCACAGCAAAATACAAACAACAAAGATACAAATAAAAATAAAAAAGGTTTCTTTCCGTGTAAAATGTTTAACAATTGTAGAGCAGCAAAAATTAATACAAATAAAAATATAACCACTATCACAGAGATTAGGGTTGGTTCTGATTCATACAAAATTATGGATAATATTACGTGTAATATCTATTATATACAATGCCCCTGCGAAAAAAAATATTTGTAGGCAGAGCAAAAAGAACTCTGAAAATTAGAATAGGGGAACATATTAAAAATATAAAGAAAAAACATAATTGCCATCCCCTATCCCTTCATTATATGGAGCAGCATGGAGGTGAATTTGGTGGTTCAACATTTGCAGGAATTGAAATAGTAAAAAAAATAATCGGAGAGGTGGGGACTATATCAAGAAAATGTAGCGATATGAAAGCAAATGCATATGCATGCTAAATAGCCTGGCCCCGAAGGGGTTAAATCAAGAAACTAAACTGTTTTCTTTTTATTGAACATTTTGACCAAATGGATTCATGTATAATAAAGCTGGAAATGTATCACATACCGATAGAAAATGTTTCCATAAAGTAGTTATGATTATGACACAATAAAGACGCCCCCATTCTGCTGTATGTGGGAGTTACTATGGGAACTGAAAGCCTATTTAAGGAGTAGATTCATTAGCATTAAAAATATAATAATATTTGCAAAGACAGGTGCACTCTGCGGTCTTACTCAAACTGATGTTAAAATTGAGAGATTAGCCAACATGTCCTACTATGGAGGACATGTCTAAACCCGAGCACCGCGCCAAGGTTTCTCAAGTAGCTCGGGTCCTAACACTGGGCAATACCAAGGGCCAGTGGGCGAATTACAGGAGTGTGAGGTCCGACTCACAGACAGCTCACCAGTTACCTCCAGCATGTAGCCATGCTAGCAGTGGGAGGAGGGAGGAGTCTGTGAGTCCCACTCAACACTGGCTGATATGACCCAGGCCTTGCAGGTGCACCTAAATGTTGCCTGTGGATGGAAAACAAGCACATTTAAATTGGAGTTTATACACCTCTAGGCATCGCTATATACAAACAAACTGAAAAAATGGCATGGTGTTAAACAGGCAGGAAGTGCTCAAACCCATATGCAGTTGTGCATGTATATACTGGGGAGCAAATCCTGCACTTGTGGCTCGTTGCTAATGGCGATCCCCAGCAAAAATGCATACAGTGGAGAATGCCCGCAGCAAACCACAAGTACCACAATAGACATCCTACACAAGATAGCAATTATGTGGATGTGATAACCAATATAACAATATAATAAAATTTGCAAAGACAGGTGCACTCGGCGGTCTTACTAAACCCTCAAACTGATGTTAAAATTGAGAGATTAGCCAACATGTCCTACTATCAGCATTACTCATCCCTGACAAAGAAACACTATTGTTTCGAAAAGTTTTTTCCTCTGGAGGCACCCGTACTCGAAGGTGTGACGTCACACAGAAGTGGTCCGATACTGACTCCCACTGACTTCCCCTCACACATGCCAGCTACCGGCTGGAGCTGCATGCGCAGACAGGGGAAGCAAGAAGACACAACCATTAGCAGAACAGAGTGATGTGGAGCAGAAAGAAGAAGCTTTGTTGTCTACATTGAATCATGAAACTGCAGCTGAACTCACTGGATCAACAGAAAAGAAAAAGGGGAGACTATACTTGTATGCTATGTATAATACAGGTCAGAGAGTATAACTAAAGTGTTACTAAGTGTGTCTTGTCCAGCGCGGGGATCCAATTATCCTTTTAAATTCCCATAATAAAGTCTTGAAATATCTTGCTTTGCATGTAATGAGTCTATCTCATATATTAGTTTTTCCCTTTTAAGTTGGATTACTAAAATAAATGAACTTTTGCACGATTTTAAAATTTTTTGAGTTTCACCTGTATATGGATTGTGGATCGGTTAATCATGAGATCTAATTACTAACCAGGAATATTGATTATTGACTATATTCTAAAGATCCAATATCTATTGCGTCTTTATTGCGATATACACTCACCTAAAGAATTATTAGGAACACCTGTTCTATTTCTCATTAATGCGATTATCTAGTCAACCAATCACATGGCAGTTGCTTCAATGCATGTAGGGTTGTGGTCCTGGTCAAGACAATCTCCTGAACTCCAAACTGAATGTCATAATGGGAAAGAAAGGTGATTTAAGCAATTTTGAGCATGGCATGGTTGTTGGTGCCAGACGGGCATGTCTGAGTATTTCACAATCTGATCAGGTACTGGGATTTTCACGCACAACCATTTCTAGGGTTTACAAAGAATGGTGTGAAAAGGGAAAAACAACCAGTATGCAGCAGTCCTGTGGGCGAAAATGTCTTGTTGATACTAGAGGTCAGAGGAGAATGGGCCGACTGATTCAAGCTGATAGAAGAGCAACGTTGACTGAAATAGCCACTCGTTACAACCGAGGTATGCAGCAAAGCATTTGTGAAGCCATAACATGCACAACCTTGAGGCGGATGGGCTACAACAGCAGAAGACCCCACCGGGTACCACTCATCTCCACTACAAATAGTAAAAAGAGGCTACAATTTGCACGAGCTCACCAAAATTAGACTGTTGAAGACTGGAAAAATGTTGCCTGGTCTGATGAATCTCGATTTCTGTTGAGACATTCAAATGGTAGAGTCCAAATTTGGCGTAAATAGAGTGAGAACATGTATCCATCATGCCTTGTTACCACTGTGCAGGCTGGTGGTGGTGGTGTAATGGTGTGGGGGATGTTTTCTGGGCACACTTTAGGCCCCTTAGTGCCAATTGGCCATCGTTTAAATGTCACAGGCTACCTGAGCATTGTTTCTGACCATGTCCATCCCTTCATGACCACCATGTACCCATCCTCTGATGGCTACTTCCAGCAGGATAATGCACCATGTCACAAAGCTTGAATCATTTCAAATTGGTTTCTTGAACATGACAATGAGTTCACTGTACTAAAATGGCCCCCACAGTCACCAGATCTCAACCCAATAGAGCATCTTTGGGATGTGGTGGAACCGGAGCTTCGTGCCCTGGATGTGCATCCCTCAAATCTCCATCAACTGCAATATGCTATTCTATCAATATGGGCCAACATTTTTAAAAAATGCTATCAGCACCTTGTTGAATCAATGCCACATGGAATGAAGGCAGTTCTGAAGGCAAAAAGGGGGTCCAACACCGTATTAGTATGGTGTTCCTAATAACTCTTTAGGTGAGTGTATATCAGTGGTGTAAATAATTCAATTTTAATGTTTTTTTTTTTTTTTTTAATGGTTCGGGAAGAGTGATCATTGTGTTATGTGAACAAATCATTGCTATTTACTTATATTTATATATCTATTTCATTTTATTTTTTATTTTCTATTTTTACTTTTATATAAATAAACTTGGGGAGTTGCCCCAATTTTCCAAAAGGTGGTCTAACATATTTTTCCAGAAGTTGGTGTGCCTATTATATTTATCACAAGATTTGGATGGAGCGTGGATTGCAAGAATACAGTTTATCACTAGGCCATACTCTGTTAACTATGTGAGGCTGCTTTCACACAGTCAATGTTTGGTCAGTATTTGATTAGTGATTTGTGAGTGTGAGTCAAAACCAGAAGCAGAGCCTCTACAGAAATAAAGTTTAATGGAAAGATTTGCACCTGTTCTGTTTTTTGACTCACACCTAATTTTGGCTTAGTGATGGGCGTCTCATAGGCGTCTCAAAGGGAAATTCTCAGAAATGTGCCCCACTGGAGCCTAGAGAAATGTACGATCCTTAAAAATTAGGCAGTCATCTGACATAAAATAAATTGTGATTATGTGGATTGAGGTGCAATATGCGGTCAATGGATACAAATTTTTATGTAGGCCACTCGAGTACAGGCCCCAAACATTAGGCATTCACCGGACAGAAAAGAACAAGTAATTATTCATCCACCATACGGAAAAGAACAATTGATAATTTTACTGTTGACCAGTTAGATTACAGGCCCCAAAAATTATGCATTTACCGTACATAAATGATCAAGTGACTATGTGGCTAGAGGTATATTAGACGGTCATTTTACTGCAGGGAAGTATGAATAGATGTCAAATACATGGAATACGTACATGGAATACGTATATGTTTTAAAGAACAAAAAATATAAAATTGGATTAAAAACATGGCTAACGAAATCCCCCTGATGAAAAAAAACCAAATTATAATATTTGAAATTCGATAACACGTGGTCGTCACAGTTGTTGAATTCCTCCGAGGTTCCAAACATTAGGCATTCACCAGACAGAAAGGGCTTTTTATGCCACTGTATTTACCTAAGACAGGGACCATTATTTGTTCTGGGTGTTGGAGGATATTTGTGGGCTGTCATGAGGAAATTCAATTAAACGTGGTCATCACAGGTGTTCAATTCCTCCGAGATCCATGCCTCATTCATTTTTATAAATGTGAGGTAGTCCACACTGTCGTGAGCTAGGCGAGTGCACTTATTGGTCACGATTTCCCCTGCTGCGCTGAACATCCGTTCAGACAGGACACTCAACTAGGGGCAAGCCAAGAGTTCCATGGCAAATTGTGCCAGCTCTGGCCACAGGTCAAGACTCCACACCCAGTAATCAAAGTGTTTCTCGCTTCTCAGAGCATCCACATCGGGCGTTAACCCAATGTAGTCGGACACCTGTCAGTATAGGCGTTCACTGAGGCGGGATCCGGAGGGCAACTGTCGATGGGTTGGCTGCAAGAATGATCTCATATCCGAAGTGACCAACTCATCTTAAAACCGCCCTCTTCTTGCATGCACTGTAGGATTGGTACTCACAATTGTTTCTCTGTGGGTGGAAATTCCCAACAGCAGAATGCAGCATCTCTCACAACAAGGCCTGGAAATGCTGCATTCTGACAGCCCTCTGTTATGCTGGTAACATGTCAGCCATTTTGTGTTTTGTACCGGGGGTCTAAATTCGTTGCCACCCATTACTGGTCCTTGCCCTTTATCCTTCAAACACTGGAACATGAAGGCCCCAACTTGCACTAAATTGGAAGCTGTAGAGAGGCCTGGCTCCTGCTCATCGCCCAGGAGAATTTTGTCATTGGTCTCCTCTCCCCATCCACAGACAACACCAGGGATCCCAGAAAAGTTTTAAGCCTGCTCTTCTTGCTCCTCCTTCCCCTAGGCACCATCCTACTCTAACTCCTCTTCAGACTCCTGCTGACTTTTCTCAGATAGAGTAGCCACCCTGGGAATTCATTCAGCATTGCTACTTCCTTATCTTCCTGCTCCTGCTTCTCGATGGCTTGATCAATGAAACTACGCAAAGCACGCTCGACAAAGAAAGCATAAGGTAAGATATCACTGATGGCGCCCTGGCTGCGACTGACCAGTTTGGTGATCTCATCAAATGGCCGTAGAAGTCTGCATGCGTCGCGCATGAGCAGCCACTGGCGCGGTGAAATAAAAACAAGTTCCCTAGAACCTGTTCTGCTGCAGAGTTCATACAGGTAGTCGTTAATGGCACGTTTCTGCTGGAGAAGCCTATCAAGCATATATAAGGTGGAGTTTCAGCGTGTCGGGCAGTCACAAACCAGACATCTGATGGGCAAGTGGTGTCGCTGCTGAAAGTCAGCAAGGCGAGCCATGGCCGTGTAAGATCTTCTAAAATGGCGAGAGATTTTCCTGGCCTTCCGCAAGACGTCCTGGACCCAGGGGTATTTGGCAACGAATCGCTGCACGACTAAGTTCAGGACGTGTCCACGCACGTCACGTGTGTCGTTTTGCCCTGTTTCAGCGCGCTCAGCAGATTGGCACTGTTGTTGCACACCACTTTACCAACTGTCAAATTAAGTGGGGTTAACTACTGATCGGCCTGTGACCGCAGAGCTGAAAGGAGTGCAGGACTGGTGTGGCTCTTGGCTTCCAGGCACATCAGCCGCAGCACAGCATCGCAACGTCTCACCTGGCACGTCGAATAGGTTCTGGGGAGCTTGGGGGTGCAGTGGACGAGGCGGTAGGCGTGGAGAAGGAGGAGTCAGCCGAGGAGGAGATGGAGGATGAAGTAGGAGGAGGAAGAGAAGAAGAAGAGGCAAGCCTGCATGCAATCCGTGGCTGTAACACTAAATCGGTAAGAGAGAAGAGAGACAGGAGGCAGCGTCTCGTGTGTAGAACCGTTTAACAGGTTAAAAACAAAATCCCGCCCATGAGCTAGGCATTAGATGTGTAGAAAATACACTAAGGGAGGATCACACACTCAAACCACCACAAGTCCTTTTTCTACTGGAAGGCCTACGTTTCATCTTAGAAAATATTTTTTTTATTTATAATGACCACACATATCACCAATGCTGGGGGACCGCTATGGGTACGAAAGTGGCACCGGCTTTTGCTAATATTTTCATGGGCCAATTTGAAAAAACACATGTTTATAACAACCCGAGGAAACAGATCATCTATTACAAAAGATATATAGATGATGTCTTCATCATCTGGGACGGCAACGAAACCTCAACATTAAATTTCTGTGAAGAACTCGATAACACAAATTGGGGGATCTCCTTCACCCCAAATTTTGATAAAACCCATATAGACTTCCTAGACATTTCCATTACCAATACAAACAATACCCTTATAACAAAATCCTTTTTCAAGCAGGTAGACACAAACAGCTACATACACTACAAAAGTTTCCATCACAAAAAATGGCTACAGAACGTGCCATACAGCCAATATAAGCGGGTGAGACGCAATTGTACAGAAGATGCAGACTTCATACAACAAGCAAAATATAATACAAAAAGGTTCATAGACAAGGGCTATCCAAAAAAGTTCATTATAAACACATATAAGAGAAGCATAAAAAATACGCAAAAAGAATGCCTGACCAGCAAAACTACCAAAAAAGAAGGAACTCAAGTATAAAGACATCTTAACCTCATCACACAATACAACACATCCAATAATGCCATATGCAGAATACTAACAAAACACTGGCACATATTGAAACAAGACCCTTATTTTGAATTTTTTTTTTACCAAAAAGACCAATGATTACGTACAGAAGAGCCCCAACAATGAAAAGCACCATGGCCCCAAGCAAACCAAAGCAACATAGCGAGGTACAAAGGAATACTACACACAAAACAATGGGCAGCTACAAATTTGGAGTAAAACGCTGCCTCTGTTGCAACATTATTACACATAAAGCACTACCTTTTCATCCACAAAAAATGGTGCTACGTTTAAGATTAAACACCACTTGACGTGCCAGAGTAGCTATGTTATATATCTAATTTAATGTGAATGCGGCCTCCAATATGTGGGCCGCACCACACAACCGCTACACTGCAGAGTCAATCAACATAAATATAACATACAGAAACAGAATGTAAAACATAGTATCTCCAGACACTGTACGACTACAACAGAAAAAAACAAACATGCGATAAAAATTACACCAATTGATTATATACCCGAAAACCCATACAACAGGTCTTCTGGATATTCCAACTGGACACTCTGGTTCCCTTTGGACTAAACGAGATCAGCGAAACCATCTTTTAACATATTTCATACATTTCCCCACTCCACCAAAAAATGCCATCCACATCAATATGCACATATACACAAGCATGGACATATAGCCTTAGATGTGTATATTCTCAATAAGGTTATTACCAGTAATATGGTCAAATTTTTTTTAAAATATTTTTTATTTTTTATTTATTTTTGTTTTTTTGGGACCCCCCATTTTTATACGTGTTTTATATATATAACTTTTACCAGTGTCTACATATGTATATATATATATATATATATATATATATATATATATACGTATTCTCCACAAAAAATAATCCAGCCCTGAGGTATATTCGGGTGGGTTAGTTTAAAAATGTATTTACTTTTAGGTATAAGCCTTTTTTCTCATCTTAACTACATCCAAGCCCCACATCTACTCATACATATACTTCCCAAACTCAGAACTTATGCTTGATACTACTAAACCCCTTGACATAAACCCCTTTATTTTTCTACTTTTTTATATGCTTCTCCTATTCCCCCTTACTGTCCAATACGTATGGGTCCAATGGTGTTTTCCGCATACGCAGCCAATCACCTTTGCTGCATCCTCACACGCACCACTTGTAAAATATAATAAAAATAAAAATAGCAGTAGCAGCGCAGAATAATTGTACACACCTAAACATCGCATGAAAGCGCTGGATGTCATCTCGAAGCGCATTATGCAGTATTAACTCTGCCGAAAATGATTGCGTCATTAGACCGCCCACATACATAATGCGATGCCCACTCTGCCCAAAGAGAGCACGTCACAACACACCGCCCACAAAACATCGCATCTCCCAAGCACGTCATGCGATTTGGACTCCGCCCAAAGAGCGCATCACCAATACACCGCCCACAAACATCGCGTCAGCAGAGACCGCCCACACAGCATCGGGTCAGCATCCAGCATACCTCCTGTGGGCGTCATTCTGGTCCCGGAGACCTTGTGCACTCCTACCCCTGTTCCCTCTGTCTCACCGCCCCCCAGAATTCGGGCATAGCGCGCCCAAACAGAGAGAATAAAATAGAACAACAAACACACCCACAATGTACATAAAGACCTTTATTGTCCTGATGAAGGGGGCTGTTCGCCCCTGAAACGCGTAGACTAAACTAGAAATAAAGATCCACTTTTATTTATCAACCGAGTCCTGACTTACTCTGCAACAGCACAGTTTCCAAAAAGGTCAATTTCTTCAATTCATCTACTATCTGATAACACCAAATCCACACGGGTTGCCACTGGTTACATGCTTGATGGCTGTCAGAAGGTCCACCCAGTGGGCAGTAAAAGTTGTGTACCTTCCCCTTCCGGGGACCTTCCATTGCGGTGTGCCAATGTCCACAAATTTATATGGCAGTAGTTGGCGGGCTAGCAGTTCCGACAAGCCAGCCGCCAGCCGTTGGGCTAGAGGATTATCCGGCGTAATAAATTTTTTACGTTCGAACATTTGGGCCATGGAAGCCTGCCTTGTGCAAGATGAACGCAACGACGGAGAAGGAGAAGAGGCAGGACTTGGAGCACCAGGAGTGTGGCTTTGTGGGTTTTGATGGCGTTGCTCCCACTGAGCTCAGTTCTAGGAAGCTGGGTGCCCTATTAAGGCGGTCGTCCCTAGGTGATTGTTGGGCTTACCGCAACTTATGCAATGACAGAACAGGCTGCAGATGGCACTATTATCAGCAGCTGACATGTTAAAAAAAGGCCACATTGGGGAGCCATGCTCCGGGGTCCTGGGTGCTCAAGATGTGACCGTGCATGGTTGACGGCTCACTCCAGATACATTTGCAGTCTGCATTTTGTCTCCTGTGCACTGCAAGTTCTTCCTGCTTCTCTTCCTTCTCTTCTATTTCTGCTGCTCCGTCTCTCCTTTTGAACTTCCCTCCTCTTCCTCTCTTGTGGGCACCTACATGACACCCATCGACACGTCATCATTGTCACCTTCACCAACACTGACATTAGAGATCCCAGACTAGGCAGCAAAAGCAGGGTCCACACTCCTTGTGCTGATCTGGGTACTGTCGTCAGACTGCTGGGTGGCAGCAGTTGCTACCTCCTCTTCCTCATCCGATGCCAAGAATGGCTGCACATCGGTAAGGTCTGAAAATTGATGGGAAAATAATTCCTCTGACTCGAGTGGAGGGGCTGAGGTGGTGGTGTTGATGGTGTCTATAGGGATGTACACAGCAGGGAGTGGGTAGGGTGCTGATACAGAGGATAAGGAGGGTGCAGAAGCGGAAGGCTGAGTGAGCCACTCAACCAACTCTGGTACGTCGTTTGACGTAATTGCACGCACTTTCTCCAACTTCACACTTAGGCTCCAGCCTGGTGCAACTGCCCGACCCCTACCACCCCTGTAAAAAACCTGCCTCTTCCTCTGCCTGTCCTTTTCAAAATGACCCTGTGCCAAAGTCCCTAGAGATGAGCAGTATTTGTGGAAGCAGGTATATAGAACCCCTTAATCAGTTTGGAGGGAAACTGGTATATCACACTAGTTGCAATTAGTTGTTCCAATGGTGTTTGTCCCTTTTTGATTATAGGTATATCTCACCCCTGCCTCAATCAGATTTTTTTGCGGGCAACTGGAATAGCACACCAGTTGCAATTAGTTGTTCCAAAAGGCGCTTGTCCCTCTGTATAGCTGCAGTATTGCAACTGCTGCACAATACAAATGCACTATAATATACTTTCTATGTTAGAAAGTATAAGTATATTATACCCCTCAGTATGTAACACCTATTGATAGCATGCCTATACCTGTTCTTAAAAGGACTTTTGTGGCCCTATTAGCTAGCGTTTGGTATCTCTATGCTCTCTAACAGTTTGTCCCTGCTCCCCACAGCAAGATCTCCCTACACTGGCAAAAAACAGAATGTAAAATGGCTGCCAGATAGGGTTTATTTATAGCGTAGGGTGTGTGTCCATGTGCTGAAACATCTCAATTGGCTGTCCTGTCCCACCTGATGGATGTGTCATGGGTTCTGCACAATGCAAAGAATATGTCGCCAACGGACATCGCCATATGTTAACCTGTTCAGCGAACGAGCAAAGTTTGCCGCAAAGTATAAATATATTACACCCCTCAGTATGTAACACCTATTGATAGCACACCTATACCTGTCCTTAAAAGGACTTTTGTGGCCCTATTAGCTAGCGTTTGGTATCTCTATGCTCTCTAACCGTCTGTCCCTGCTCCAAACAGCAAGCTCTCACTACACTGGCAAAAAAAAGAATGTAAAATGGCGGCCAGATTGTTTTTTTTTATAGCGCAGGGCATGTGTCCATGTGCTGAAACGTCTAAATTGGCTGTCCTGTCCCACCTGATGGATGTGTCATGGGGTCTACACAATGCAAAGAATATGTCGCCAGCGGACATCGCCATATGTCAGCCTGTTCAGCGAACTAGCAAAGTTTGCCTCGAAACAGCCGCCGGGCGAACCGAGTGGCCATCTCTACTTACAATTACTGACTAAACACTGACTGTGTGAAAGTGGCCTTATTGTTATATTTTTTATATTATTAGTTGTTTGTCTGGGGTGTAATCAGGGTATGACCACACCGCCTGGTCATTTAACAGTTATGACTTGGCCATCCTGTGGGCAAGTACTGTGCCACTGTACGACTAAAAAATGTGGTCCTAATTTGTTTAATTAGAGCTCGCTCTGGCTCGTACCACTGCATGGTACTTGACCATACCATGGCCAAGTTACAAATTCACCATATGGTTGTAAACTAAATGTATTCTGAAAAAGGTGAGAAAAAAATTGTTTGTGTTAAAACACTCCAACTGTGGCTTGATTTCTGTCTAAGCGTCAAGCCTGCAAGTGAGATTTGCTGAGTGGAGCATGGTTTGCAAGAGTACAATAAAGAAGAAGTGAATAGTTTAAACTAAGACAGTTCCTACAGGGATGTAGGAACCAAGATTCAGTAGATTTTCCTGGTGCATTGTTTGTATTCTTTAAAGTTCCCCGATTAAAAGGGTAAGGGGTATACATTTAAATTCATGTTTATTCTGTATTTGTTTTTTCTCTTACTACTCCTCATTATTAAACATGTACATCATACAGTCAGGTCCATAATATTGGGACATAAACACAACTTTAACATTTTTGGCTCTATACACCACTACAATGGATTTAAAATTAAACGGACAAGATGTGCTTTAACTGCAGACTGTTAGTTTTGATTTTAGGGCATTTACATGCAAATCAGGTGAACGGTGTAGGAATTACAACAGTTTGCATATGTGCCTCCCACTTGTTAAGGGATCAAAAGTAATGGAACAATTGGCTTCTGAGCTGTTCCATAGCCAGGTGTGTGTTATTCCCTCATTATCCCAATTACAATGAGCAGATACAAGGTCCAGAGTTCATTTCAAGTGTGCTATTTGCATTTGGAATCTGTTGCTGTCAACTCTCAAGATGAGATCCAAAGAGCTGTCACTATCAGTGAAGCAAACCATCATTAGGCTGAAAAAACAAAGCAAACCCATCAGAGAGATAGCAAAAATATTAGGCGTGGCCAAAACAACTGTTTGGAACATTCTTAAAAAGATGAGCTCAGCAACACCAAAAGACCCGGAAGACCATGGAAAACAACTGTGGTTGATGACTGAAAAATTATTTCCCTGGTGAAGAGAACATCGTTCATAACAGTTGGCCAGATCAAGAACACTATCCAGGAGAAAGGTGAATACAGAGGGTTCACCACAAGATGTAAACCATTGGTGATCCTCAAAAACAGGAAGGCCAGATTAGAGTTTGCCAAACGACATTTAAAGAAGCCTTCACAATTCCGGAACAACATCCTATGGACAGATGAGACGAAGATCAACTTGTACCAGAGTGATGGGAAGAGAAGAGTAGGGAGAAGGAAAGGAACTTGATCCTAAGCATACCACCTCATCAGTGAAGCATGGTGGTGGTAGTGTCATGGCGTGGACATGTATGGCTGCCAATGGAACTGGTTCTCTTGCATTTATTGATGATATGACTGCTGACAAAAGTAGCAGGATGAATTCTGAAGTGTTTCGGGCAATATTATCTGCTCATATTCAGCCAACTGCTTCAGAACTCATTGGACGGCGCTTCACAGTGCAGATGTACAATGACCCAAAGCATACTGCAAAAGCAACCAAAGAGTTTTTTAAGGGAAAGAAGTAGAATGTTATGCAATGGCCAAGTCAATCACCTAACCTGAATCCGATTGAGCATGCATTTCACTTGCTGAAGACAAAACTGAAGGGAAAATGCCCCAAGAAAAAACAGGAACTAAAGACAGTTGTAGTAGAGGTCTGGCAGAGCATCACCAGGGATGAAACCCATCGTCGGATGATGTCTATGCGTTCCAGACTTCAGGCTGTAATTGACTGCAAAGGATTTGCAATCAAGTATTAAAAAGTAAAAGTTTGATTTATGATTATTATTATGTCCCATTACTTTTGGTCCCTTAACAAATGGGAGGCACATATGCAAACTGTTGTAATTCCTACACTGTTCACCTGATTTGGATGTAAATACCTCAAATTAAGCTAACAGTCTACAGTTAAAGCACATCTTGTTTGTTTCATTTCAAATTCATTGTGGTGGTGTATAGAGCCAAAAAAATATTTAATTTTGTCGATGTCCCAATATTTTTGGACCTGACTGTACACAATGTTGCTGTTTGACTGTCCTTTGCATATATGTACAGATGAAACGCAAAAAATTTGAATATTGTGCAAATGTTCTTATTGAACCTTTTTACAATATTCTAATTTTAAGATTGTGAATTTGGGGTTTTCATAAGCTGTAAGCCATAATCCTCCAAATTATAAAAAATAAGGGCTTAAAATATCTCACTTTGCATGTAATGAGTCTATCTCATATATTAGTTTCACCTATTAAGTTACATTACTAATATAAATAAACTTTTGCACAATATAAAAAAAATTTGAGTTTCACCTATAAATGTGAATATGCAGGAAGCTGTGGGGCAGGTGCGGAGGATGGGTATCATTGTTCTCACAATGGTGGTTCTCACTCTGACACTCCCTGGGCCATGCTGTGATGGCAGGGGTGCACCCTTTATTCCCCTAGGGGCACACCCCGTTGATATTGGGTTCTCCTGCCTAGTGGACATCCAGGGTGTGATTAGTGTGAAGGAGTTGTTAAGGGACAACTGTAGCAGTGCTGCACAAATGAACAGGTACAGTTCTTATCACATATATTGCATATGCAGCTTTCTAATGGTTGTGTATTGGATGCAGTTGACCAAAAAGAGTCCTATCTGAGTCTATCTCTATATAACCTGCACAATCTTCAGCCAAGGAGTGCAACTTTCATGTAGCGAGGGCCAATTCAATTTTCTTTTTCCTCAGAGGGAGACACATGTTCCACAGGGCTGTTATCTCCCTATTTACTGCTGCTTCTCAGATTAGCTCTCCTCAGACACGGCCCAACTCTCTAGCTCTCAGCCACACTCCCTACTATGCAATACCCAACCTATGAAACTCATAATGCACAATGACATTACATTACCCCTTGCAGCGGGCTACTTGCAAACTGCAAATATATCTCCACTAGATGCAAGTTTGTTGTGTATTTAAAAGCCTGGGTTTCTGATCTAAATATGTAGCTTGGAGCACTCAGAACCACAGCAAACCTGGAAAGAGGTTTATACCTCATTGTGCAAATGTTGGCTGGGGCCCATGAAATAGAGGAGGGCGAAGGAGGGCAAGATCAGTTGGGAGAAGGGGTAGGGGAAAAGGTGCCAGGGAGACTAGTCCTGAGCAGGAACACCCTAGTAAATGATATGCTTCTAGGGACCAGGAGGCTGGCTGCTTAACTAAGAATGGAGGATGAGAGCAGCAGAGGTCAGGTAGATGCTGGTGTTATAGGACTGTATTATATGGTGCACAAATAGGGTCACCTGTTGCTGAAACCATGAATGTTGAACATTGTACTGTCTTCCAGGTGCTGGAGTCTGGCCTATTGCGCATTGGATAGACAGATTGCCAGGTTGGGCTGGGGAAGACTCAGTCAGTGGTCAGTGTACCTACGAATGACAAAGTGAGTGGAAGACATAAGGGCCTTAAAAATTATTTTAGAGAAGGGTCAAATTAAAATAGCAGCACAAGTAGCAAAAAGATATTGGTATGTATAATAGTACAATATACAGTATCAGAAAATTCACATTGCAGAAAAAAAATAAAAACATTGTTATTCAACACAGAAAGCTATACTGTTCTTGTACTTGTTTGGGCCCCCTTAGCCCATGAGCCCCACATCAATTGCTATGGCTATAGTTATGCACATGCTTATAATTGAAAGAAGTAAAGGCTGGCACTCAAATGTGTGGGATCAAAAGAAGTGACAATTTAATACATAAAAGCCTATACAATACACAATCATACATAAAAAATACACAGAATATAGAATAAAATAAAATAAAAAATGCCGCAGTATCAGAGTACACTGTGGGCTGCAATCCAGGGGTGATATGGCCCTGGAGAAGTTTAGAATACGTCTCTTGGTTTGCTCTGTGGGCGAACTTGAACAAAGTCTCACTGTGGTGTGAGATAATGTCCTCCTTAGGGTGATCCTCTATCGGGATACAAGCTGTAATGAAAACAGCACTGTGGCCTGGTGGTGATGGTGCGTCAGGAAGTAAATCAAGTTCCAACTACCAATCCAGTGAATACCAAAATAAACAAAGAGAACCCTTGCCATTAGATCTCATGATCTTAAACATTATATCTGTTTGACGGTCCAGGAATTCGTGCCTTCTTTTCCATTTTATGCTTTGGTTATTGGTACTCACTGGATTGGACGTTGTTTTAACATCCTTCTCATATTTTACAGCGTTATACACATTTTATACTGTTTCACAAAATTTTATTTTATCTTATGGTATTTTAACATCAAGACCGCATTTATATTGTTCTTATATAGTAAAGAAGATGACTAAACACCCACATTATGTATTTATATGTATATTTATATGTTTTTTATGTTTTTATGAGATTTGCCGCTGATAACATGGTTGTGGAAACACCTCCTTCATCATATGATATTATTATAACATAAAGGAGAGAATACAATCAAAAACGCATATGCGTCAAAAATACTGCATGAAAATCGCACTGATACCGCAAGTAGTACAAACCGGATTCTTTGATCCAGATTTTGGATAGTACAGAGCGGACTACAAAAGGAAGTGGCACTACAATGGGGGTAGAGCCACTGAGGAAGGGGAGAGACGTCCCCGAAACGCGTCTAGCGAGTTCACCCTCAAAGAAGGACTTGGAGTTACCAAAGTAGTTCTTAAACCTATCGGATGTTGGAGCGCTCCATCAGATACCTAAAGCGAAAGTAGCCGGAGGAAAGAACAGACTGAACTTCCTGTAAGGCTAATCCCGCGAGACCAACGTCACGTGATACAACAGTCTCGAGCAAGGACGCACAACAGTCTCGAGCGAGGACGCCGAACAGCGTGAGGAGAAGCTGGCGCATGGTGGTGAGTAGTGGTAATTTACCACTGGTAAGAGGAAGAGATCTCTTAGCTACCGGACCCGATCCAACAGGGTAAGACATACCGGTTACACCTTACTCCCCACCTGCAGCCTTACAGTGACCCTGTGGTAGACCCACACTAGTTGGAACTTGATTTACTTCCTGACGCACCATCACCACCCGGCCACAGTGCCGTTTTCATTACAGCTTGTATCCCGATAGAGGATCACCCTAAGGAGGACATTATCTCACACCACAGTGAGACTTTGTTCAAGTTCGCCCACAGAGCAAACCAAGAGACGTATTCTGAGCTTCTCCAGGGCCATATCACCCCTGGATTGCAGCCCACAGTGTACTCTGATACTGTGGCATTTTTTATTTTATTCTATATTCTGTGTATTTTTTATGTATGATTGTGTATTGTATAGGCTTTTATGTATTAAATTGTCACTTCTTTTGATCCCACACATTTGAGTGCCAGCCTTTACTTCTTTCCATTATTTAACCCTCTTGACTGATTGGGTAATCAGTCTTCAGGCTAGAGCACCAGCTCTGTCTGGGGAAGGGTGGTGAGCTATCCACTAGTGTGCTATTCAACATGCCTATAATTATTTAATATATGTATACAGTTGCAAGAAAAAGTATGTGAACCCTTTGGAATGATATGGATTTCTGCACAAATTGGTCATAAAATGTGATCTGATCTTCATCTAAGTCACAACAATAGACAATCACAGTATGTCTAAACTAATAACACACAAAGAATTAAATATTACTATGTTTTTATTGAACACACCATGTAAACATTCACAGTGCAGGTGGAAAAAGTATGTGAACCCCTAGACTAATGACATCTCCAAGAGCTAATTGGAGTGAGGTGTCAGCCAACTGAAGTCCAATCAATGAGATGAGATTGGAGGTGTTGGTTACAGCTGCCCTGCCCTACAAAAAACACACACCAGTTCTGGGTTTGCTTTTCACAAGAAGAATTGCCTGATGTGAATGATGCCTCGCACAAAAGAGCTCTCAGAAGACCCACGATTAAGAATTGTTGACTTGCATAAAGCTGGAAAGTGTTATAAAAGTATCTCCAAAAGCCTTGCTGTTCATCAGTCCATGGTAAGACAAATTGTCTATAAATGGAGAAAGTTCCGCACTGCTGCTACTCTCCCTAGGAGCTGCTGTCCTGTAAAGATGACTGCAAGAGCACAGCGCAGACTGCTCAATGAGGTGAAGAAGAATCCTAGAGTGTCAGCTAAAGACTTACAGAAGTCTCTGGCATATGCTAACATCCCTGTTAGTGAATCTATGATATGTAAAACAATAAACAAGAATGGATTTCATGGGAGGATACCATAGAGAAAACCACTGCTGTCCCAAAAAAAAAAACATTGCTGCACGTTTACAGTTTGCACAAGAGCACCTGTATGTTCCACAGCAGTACTGGCAAAATATTCTGTGGACAGATGAAACAAAAAATGAGTTGTTTGGAAGAAATACACAACACTATGTGTAGAGAAAAAAAGGCACAGCACACCAACATCAAAACCTTATCCCAACTGTGAAGTTTGGTGGTGGGGGCATCATGGTTTGGGGCTGCTTTGCTGCATCAGGGCCTGGAAAGATTGCTATAATTGAAAGAAAAATGAATTCCCAAGTTTATCAAGACATTTTGCAGGAGAACTTAAGGCCATCTGTCCACCAGCTGAAGCTCAACAGAAGATGGATGTTGCAACTGGACAACGACCCAAAGCATAGAAGTAAATCAACAACAGAATGGCTTAAACAGAAGAAAATATGCCTTCTGGAGTGGCCCAGTCAGATTCCTGACCTCAACCTGATTGAGATGCTGTGGCATGACCTCAAGAAAGTGATTCACACCAGACATTTTAAGAATATTGCTGAACTGAAACAGTTCTGTAAAGAGGAATAGTCAAGAATTACTCCTGACCGTTGTGCGCGTCTGATCTGCAACTACGGGAAACGTTTGGTTGAAGTTATTTCTGCCAAAGGAGGTTCAACCAGTTATTAAATCCAAGGGTTCACATACTTTTTCCACCTGCACTGTGAATGTTTACATGGTGTGTTCAATAAAAGCATGGTAACATTTAATTCTTTGTGTGTTATTAGTTTAAGCAGACTGTGATTGTCTATTGTTGTGACTTAGATGAAGATCAGATCACATTTTATGACCAATTTGTGCAGAAATCCATATCATTCCAAAGGGTTCACGTACTTTTTCTTGCAACTGTATACATATATATATATATATATATATACAGACGTGGACAAAATTGTTGGTACCCTTTGGTCAATGAAAGAAAAAGTCACAATGGTCACAGAAATAACTTTAATCTGACAAAAGTAATAATAAATTAAAATTCTATAAATGTTAACCAATGAAAGTCAGACATTGTTTTTCAACCATGCTTCAACAGAATTATGTAAAAAAATAAACTCATGAAACAGGCATGGACAAAAATGATGGTACCCCTAGAAAACACAGAACATAATGTGACCAAAGGGACATGTTAATTCAAGGTGTGTCCACTAATTAGCATCACAGGTGTCTACAACCTTGTAATCAGCCATTGGGCCTATATATATGGCTCCAGGTAATCACTGTGTTGTTTGGTGATATGGTGTGTACCACACTCGACATGGACCAGAGGAAGCAAAGGAAAGAGCTGTCTCAAGAGATCAGAAAGAAAATTATAGACAAGCATGTTAAAGGTAAAGGCTATAAGACCATCTCCAAGCAACTAGATGTTCCTGTGAGTACAGTTGCACATATTATTCATAAGTTTAAGATCCATGGGACTGTAGCCAACCTCCCTGGACGTGGCCGCAGGAGGAAAATTGATGACAAATCTAAGAGACGGATAATCCGAATGGTAACAAAAGAGCCTAGAAAGACTTCTAAAGAGATTCAAGGTGAACTTCATGCTCAAGGAACATCAGTGTCAGATCGCACCATCCGTCGTTGTTTGAGCCAAAGTGGACTACATGGGAGACGACCAAGGAGGACACCATTGTTGAAAACGAATCATAAAAAAGCAAGACTGGAATATGCCAAACTACATGTTGACAAGCCACAAAGCTTCTGGGAGAATGTCCTGTGGACAGATGAGACAAAAATCGAAGTTTTTGCCAAGGCACATCAGCTGTATGTTCACAGACGAAAAAATGAAGCATATCAAGAAAAGAACACTGTCCCTACTGTGAAACATGGAGGAGGCTCTGTTATGTTCTGGGGCTGCTTTGCTGCGTCTGGCACAGGGTGTCTTGAATCTGTGCAGGGTACAATGAAATCTCAAGACTATCAAGGAATTCTAGAGAGAAATGTACTAGCCAGTGTCAGAAAGCTTGGTCTCAGTCGCAGGTCATGGGTCTTGCAACAGGACAATGACCCAAAACACACCGCTAAAAACACCCAAGAATGGCTAAGAGGAAAAAATTGGACTATTCTAAAGTGGCCTTCTATGAGCCCTGACCTCAATCCTATTGAGCATCTTTGGAAGGAGCTGAAACATGCAGTCTGGAAAAGGCACCCTTCAAACCGGACACAACTGGAGCAGTTTGCTCATGAGGAGTGGGCCAAAATACCTGCTGAGAGGTGCAGATGTCTCATTGACAGTTACAGGAAGCGTTTGATTGCAGTGATTGCCTCAAAAGGTTGCGCAACAAAATATTAAGTTAGGGGTACCATCATTTTTGTCCATGCCTGTTTCATGAGTTTATTTTTTTACATAATTCTGTTGAAGCATGGTTGAAAAACAATGTCTGACTTTCATTGGTTAACATTTATAGAATTTTAATTTATTATTACTTTTGTCAGATTAAAGTTATTTCTGTGACCATTGTGACTTTTTCTTTCATTGACCAAAGGGTACCAACAATTTTGTCCACGTCTGTATATATATACACATATATATATATATATATTGTATGTATATATAATTGACCTCTAATTGTGATCATACTCAACAAAAATAAAACTAAAGTGATGCATTTGTTCTAAAACTTTGAGGTTTTTTACTTTTGGCAATGTACCAGCTTCATTATTTTCATATTCCATTCTTGCTCTACAAAACAGCTATACTCTATAGAGGTATTCTGAGACCATTTAATACATCTATGACCCTTATTAGTACCTCCATCTGTCAAACAATATTTCATAAGCTTGATCTTAAAGCAACCCCTGACCTCATAAAAGAATAAACTGCTTAGATATTCAGCATATAAAACAGAATCTACATGTTTTTACCCTTGGCATAAACTTCAAAGAAATTGTTGAGCTTTCATAAAACAAATTCATTTTTGCCTTAAAAGTGCTTAAATTGCCATAATCTCTGCTAAATGAAGACTAATTAAGTGAACTGTTTATTTAGATGACATTATTACAAATATTTAGGATGCTTTTATGCAAATTAGGTTCTTTGAAATAACATTTTAGTTTTTCACTGCAGAGGTCATACACAGTACAGATCAAATGGTAGTTAGGTTCCATTGTGGAGAATTTTGGACATGAATAATATACAAAGTCACACTAAGGGCTTGTTCACATGACCATATGGCTTTTTCAGTGTTTTGCGGGCCGTTTTTAACAGATCTATTTTTCAATTTTTTGTTTCAGTAGTGTTTCCGGTTCCATTCCGTTTTTCCGTTCCGTTTTTCCGTATGGCATATACAGTATACAGTAATTTCTATAATAAAAATAAAATAATGTCGCACTAAAATGAGGGGAGGAACCACCAGAGTTGCTCCCACTAACAGACTACACCCGGTCTGAAAAAATGGAATAAATATAAAATGGAAGTGGGGCATTCTCTTAAGTAAAGGGATCTTTATTATGATAATAAGTATAAAATTGCAGTAGAATTAATATAACAATAAAGAGACAATAAAATTGATGCAGGTAACAAGTAAAACAGAATTACAATCCTATTAAAATTATATTAAATAACGACATATAAATTGATCCCAAAATAAATAGATTATTCCATTATTTTCACTCTGATAATAATTCATTCATATAGTAATTCGATTGATGTTATAATTTATTTGAATGTCAGAGTTTCCAGAGATAACCAGTCTCTTCATAAACTTCAGTCTGTGACTGAATACAAAGTTCTCCTGTTAGGGAATAGTAGACTCCACTTCAATGTATCCGCAACATTGTGTGCGTATGGTAGCTAAAGTTCAAGGCAATGTAGCTGTTCGCTGCTTGCGAATGATGTTAAAAGCTACTAATGAGTACAGCGGCGTCCCGCTGTATTATTTCAGCAAGCGATCGCTATAAGGACAGTATAATCTTACCCGGAGATCTTTTAGCTGGACGATGAGCCCTCGACTCGGCACGTTTAGTTTCTATAGTCCTGGTCTCAAGGGTTGCTGCTTGGATTCAAATCTTGGCGCCACTTGGATTTGTTTGGTCCACGTGTTTCTGGCGTCTCTGATATCACGGTTAGTGAGTTTTGGAAAAAATCCTTTTCATAGAGCAGTGTCCAGATCTCCGGAGTTACACAGGCCTTGCTTTCTTTAGGAGGGAAATTTGCACCAGACGCGTTTCGGGGACTTATAGCATTGACCCCTTCCTCAGTGGTTAACCACTGAGGAAGGGGTCAATGCTATAAATCCCCGAAACGCGTGGACCAAACAAATCCAAGACGCCAGAAACACGTGGACCAAACAAATCCAAGTAGCGCCAAGATTTGAATCCAAGCAGCAACCCTTGAGACCGGGACTATAGAAACTAAACGTGCCGAGTCGAGGGCTCATCGTCCAGCTAAAAGATCTCCGGGTAAGATTATACTGTCCTTATAGCGATCGCTTGCCGAAATATTACAGCGGGACGCCGCTGTACTCATTAGTAGCTTTTAACATCATTCGCAAGCAGCGAACAGCTACATTGCCTTGAACTTTAGCTACCATACGCACACAATGTTGCGGATACATTGAAGTGGAGTCTACTATTCCCTAACAGGAGAACTTTGTATTCAGTCACAGACTGAAGTTTATGAAGAGACTGGTTATCTCTGGAAACTCTGACATTCAAATAAATTATAACATCAATCGAATTACTATATGAATGAATTATTATCAGAGTGAAAATAATGGAATAATCTATTTATTTTGGGATCAATTTATATGTTGTTATTTAATATAATTTTAATAGGATTGTAATTCTGTTTTACTTGTTACCTGCATCAATTTTATTGTCTCTTTATTGTTATATTAATTCTACTGCAATTTTATACTTATTATCATAATAAAGATCCCTTTACTTAAGAGAGTGCCCCACTTCCATTTTATAAGTATACAGTAATTACATAGAAAAAATTGGGCTGGGCATAACATTTTCAACACATGGTTCCGCAAAAACGGAACGAATACGGAAGACGTGCGGAGTACATTTGGTATGTGTTCCTTTTTTTGCTGACCCGTTGACTTGAATGGAGCCACGGAACGTGATTTGCGGGCAATAATAGGACATGTTCTATCTGAACGGAACTGAAAAACGGAAATACGGAAACGGAATGCATACGGAGTACATTCTGTTTTTTTTTGCGGAATCATTGAAATGAATGGTTCTATATACGGACCTAAAAAAGCGGCCCGAATACGGAAAACTAAAAACTTACGTGTGAACAAGCCCTTAAGTGTTCTTAATTCTGGAGGCTCTGCTCAGCTCCGGTTATGGTCTGAATGTTACAAATAAGCTAAAATATAAAGATTAGAGCAAATGTGTGATCAAAAATTTTATCCGCCACTTAAACGCAGATAGTAGCGCATCTACTTTTTTGATCCGTTTTTATTTTTCTGATTGTAGATTTTTTTAGTTTTTTTTACTGAACATGATTATGGGGATGGCCATGTTTCCTGGGCTTTTCTTAACAGCATTTACACAGCATTAAAAAAATGCTTTATGGAAGCCCAATGGTCCATAGATGGTCCAAAGACACAATGGACAGGAGAGGACCCTATTGACTTACAACGGAAAGTGTTCTAGGCGTGCTTAGTCACCTATGCAGAGGTCATTGTACAAGAAAGAATAAATGAGTTCTGACAATAACCTATTGTGAATGGTGGATCCGTACTTATTTATATACAGAGATGATATCATTACAGGCAGGATTGGAATGCGTTAGCGCTATACAAACCAAGAAGTAACGCCAAATATTAAAAATAGTGGACTGTGCAAAAACTGCAGGATTTTTGGTTTTAGTTTAAATATAAAAAGTGACATGAAAAAATAAAAATATCAAACATTATTTAATAATATGTTAAACATAAAGTGATTTAAACAGCAGGTTATTTTCTTATGACACATTCCCTTTAAGTAAATATCTCTGCCAGTTATCTTATAGTGGCATCTACCACCCAAAAATTACAGTAGAATTAGCTTTTATTTTTTTATTTTTTTATGTATGGACAACCATAGTATACTACATTATTCCATACTGGATTTTATATGGGACATTTACTGACAAGACAAAGGCCAAAAGGACAATCTTCTGGCCTCCACTTGATTCATGTACTCCTATGGAAATATCTAAAATGTCTGTCAGGAGCTTTTGTTGCATACATGCTATGTGGACATTACATAACATAAACATACAATCACCCAAGTCAGTTGATATCCACATTGGGGCTCACAAGATAAATTCCAAATTAATATGTCAGTATGTTTTAGTGTGGGATGAAACCCTCAAAATTCTGCGAGAATATACAAACTCTATATAGAAGTTGCCTTAGGCCAGATTCAAACCCAGCACTGGATGACAAATGTGTGTTGTTATTTATGTAGACCTCTATATAAAGGGTGGCATTTCCTTTGTAGGCCACAATACACTTGTAAATAAAAAAAAATCCTGCATTTGCCCCTTGACTAGCTTTTCTCTACATACAATACAGACCAAAAGTTTGGACACACCTTCACATTCAAAGAGTTTTCTTTATTCTCATGACTATGAAAATTGTAGATTCACACTAAAAGCATCAAAACTATGAATTAACACTTGCAGAATTATATACTTATCAAAAAAGTATGAAACAACTGAAAATATGTCATATTCTAGGTTCTTCAAAGTAGCCACCTTTTGCTTTGATTACTGCTTTGCACACTCTTGGCATTCTCTTGATGAGCTTCAAGATGTAGTCACCTGAAATGGTCCTCCAACAGTCTTGAAGGAGTTCCCAGAGATGCTTAGCACTTTTTGGCCCTTTTGCCTTCACTCTGCGGTCCAGCTCACCCCAAACCATCTTGATTGGGTTCAGGTCCGGTGACTGTTGAGGCCAGGTCATCTGGCGCAGCACCCCATCATTCTCCTTCATAGTCAAATAGCCCTTACACAGCCTGGAGGTGTGTTTGGGGGCATTGTCCTGTTGAAAAATAAATTATGGTCCAACTAAACGCAAATCGGATGGAATAGCATGCCGCTGCAAGATGCTGTGGTTGCCATGCTGGTTCAGTATGCCTTCAATTTTGAATAAATCCCCAACAGTGTCACCAGCAAAGCACCCCCACACCATCACACCTCCTCCTCTATGCTTCACGGTGGGAACCAGGCATGTAGAGTCCATCCGTTCACCTTTTCTGCGTCGCACAAAGACACGGTGGTTGGAACCAAAGATCTAAAATTTGGACTCATCAGACCAAAGCACATATTTCCACTGGTCTAATGTCCATTCCTTGTGTTCTTTAGCCCAAACAAGTCTCTTCTGCTTGTTGCCTGTCCTTAGCAGTGGTTTCCTAGCAGATATTCTACCATGAAAGCCTGATTCACACAGTCTCCTCTTAACAGTTGTTCTAGAGATGTGTCTGCTGCTAGATCTCTGTGTGGCATTGACCTGGTCTCTAATCTGAGCTGCTGTTAACCTGCGATTTCTGAGGCTGGTGACTCCAATGAACTTATCCTCCACAGCAGAGGTGACTCTTGGTCTTCCTTTCCTAGGGGTGGTCCACATGTGAGCCAGTTTCTTTGTAGCGCTTGATGGTTTTTGTGACTGCACTTGGGGACACTTTCAAAATTTTCTAAATGTTTCGGACTGGCTGACCTTAATTTCTTAAAGTAATGATGGCCACTCGTTTTTCTTTACTTAGCTGCTTTTTTCTTGCCATAATACAAATTCTAACAGCCTATTCAGTAGGACTATCAGCTGTGTATCCACCTTGTCCACAACGCAAATGATGGTCCCAACCCCATTTATAAGGCAAGAAATCCCACTTATTAAACCTGACAGGGCACACCTGTGAAGTGAAAACCATTTCAGGTGACTACCTCTTGAAGCTCATCAAGAGAATGCCAAGAGTGTGCAAAGCAGTAATGAAAGCAAAAGGTGGCTACTTTGAAGAACCTAGAATATGAGATATTTTCGGTTGTTTCATACGTTTTTGATAATTATATAATTCCGCATGTGTTAATTCATAGTTTTGATGCCTTTAGTGTGAATCTACAATTTTCATAGTCATGAAAATAAAGAAAACTCTTTGAATGAGAAGGTGTGTCCAAACTTTTGGTCTGTACTGTATCTGAAATCCTAGCTGTTCTCCGTGCAGGAAATGGTAGAATATCCTAATTCACATGCATGAAGCTATGTGCTACAGATCCATGCAAAGCCGATAGTCATAGATTTGGGCCAAATAAGATGCGGGTGCGTCGCGTAAAAATGCAAAATCTTTCCGCACAAGTGCAAAACATTTTAATGCATTTGGCATGCGCGTGAGAAAAATCGGCATGTTTGGGACCCAAACCTGAACTTCTTCACAGAAATTCGGGTTTGGGTTAGGTGTTGTGTAGATTGGATTATTTTCCCTTACAACATGGTTATAAGGGAAAATAATGGCATTCCTAATACATAATGCTTAGTAAAATAGGGCTGGAGGGGTTAAATTTTTTATTTATTTAACTCACCTTATTCCACTTGTTCGCGCAGCCTGGCTTCTCTTCTTTCTTCAGGACCTGGGTAAAGGACCTTTGATGACATCACTGCGCTCATCACATGGGCCATCACATGATCCATCACCATAGTGCTGGATCATGTGACTGACCATGTGATGAGCTCAGTGACGTCACCACAGGTCCTTTTCCTCCTGAGCAGCAAAGAAGAAGAAAGAAGAGAAGCCGGGCTGCGCGAACAAGTGGATTAAGGTGAGTTAAATTATTTTGTATTTCTTTTTTAACCCCTCCAGCCCTGTTTTACTACCATGTTATAAGGAAAAATAATAATGATCGGGTCCCTATCACTCCTAGCAACCATGCGTGAAAATCGCACCGCATCCGCACTTGCTTGCGGATGTTTGCGATTTTCACGCAGCCCCATTCACTTCTAAGGGGTATGCGTTGCGTGAAAAACACACAAAATAGAGCATGCTGCGATTTTCACATAACGCACAAGTGATGCGTGAAAATCACTGCTCATGTGCACAGCCCCATAGTAATTAATGGGTCCGAATTCAGTGCGGGTGCAATGGGTTCACCTCACGCATTGCACCTGCGCGGAAATCTCGCCTGTGTGAAAGAGGCCTAAGAGTTTCACTTTTTGAATTGAATTACTGAAATAAATTAACTTTTCAATGCTATTCTAAATTATTAAGGTGCACCTGCATGTACCTTGGGATAGACAGTAGAGCAGATTTATTAATGCTGTCCATGCACCCTTTTCTAGACATTTTTTCAATGCTGTCTTGTGAGACACAAACAGGGTTAAAAACGTATAATAAATCTGGCTGCAGCATATATGCCAGTTTTTCTTTGTGCAATTGTAGCCACAACTCTTAGTAAATCTCCCTAATGTTTCTATTATCTCTAATCTGGTTTGTCTTCTTAGAACTTTGAGTGAATTAGAATAAAATGTCTACATGCAGTAAATTTAGCACATTTTGCTGTTGCTTTTTTGACATTTATTAGGCTAATGCAGGGTGACAAAAAGAAAGCCTTCCTATGATTCAACTCGATTCACAGTTTTTTTTTCTGTGGTGTATAGGCAAACATCTTTTGCTGCTCTGCTGCATTGCTACATTACATTGTTTCCAGTATGCTGATAACAGCTGGCTATATTCAATTACCTTCATTTGCCTGTTTCAATGGGCTCTGATAAATGCTTGCATAAGTCTTAATGCAGTCTAATGATATATTTAGTCACAGTATATACGGTAACAGTAGGGACAAAAAGGTCTAAATAGAACCCTAGTGCAATTGCATTCAAAGTCAGGACTTGCACAGAACATACCATTTTGATAATCCTGGTTTATAAAACATAATAAAGTAAACATTTCACATCCTTGTGTGAATCTATTTTCTGTTTGTCTAATGTACATTTTGCATATCTTATTAAGGGCTTGTTCACACGACCGAGCCATTTTTTTTGCGGTCCGCAAAAAACGGATGATGTCCGTTTGCCTTCCGTAATTTGAGGAACGGAACAGGAGGCCGATTAGGGTCCATTCAAACGTCCGTGTGTGTTTTGCGGATCCGCAAAACACGGACACCGGCAATATGCGTTCTACACTAATAGAATATGCCTATTCTTGTCCGCAATTGTGGACAAGAATAGGACATGTTCTATTTTTTTCAGGAACGTAAATGCAGACCCGGAAGTGCCCTTGTGAATAGCCCCATAGACTGCAATGTTTCTGAAAGTGGTCTTGTGTCGGCTGTTAAAAAAGTGGCTGTCAAACAGCCATTACCACTGTCGTGTGAATGAGGTCTTTGACTAAGGCCGAATGCACACGGCCGTTTTTCACGGCCGTGAGCAATCCGTCGAACCGCGGCCTGGATTCCTGCTTTCAGCAGGAGCGCATGGCGTCATTGGTTGCTATGACGCCGTGCTCTCCCAGCTGCCGCCGCAATACAGTTATACACTGGTATGATCTATACCAGTGTATTACTGTACTGTGGTGGCAGCAGGGAGCGCACGGCGTCATAGCAACCAATGATGCCGTGCGCTCCTGCTCTCAGCAGGAATCCAGGCCGCGGTTCCACGGACTGCTCACGGCCGTGAAAAACAGCCGTGTGCATTCGGCCTAATTGAATGAAAGAAAAATGGAGAAAGTACCAACAAACACCTTTAGGCTGATGTCTCACATTTGTATCCTATTGGTTTTAGGGGTTTTGCGGTTTTTAAAAAGACAAAAAAAATTGATGGCTCACCTAAATAAAAAAAAGGGGTATAAATAAAAAAAAAAAAAAAAAAAAAAAAAAACTTTCTAATGCACTCTCAATATATCAGCACAGTAGTGTTGAGTTCCTGCACCTATCTAGTGCCTACAGATAAAGAGAAAATATAATATATAATAATGGACATGTGCAAATTTATTTTTAATAAGGAAATAAGGAAATAACAAAATATTATTTAAATGGATGCGTAGATACATAAAAAAATACAATAGTTGTAATCACCAGTTTTTGGTGATTTTTTTTTACTTCGAATATGGTATATGTTGAACAAATCAAACAGTCATTTTTTGCACTTGTACTATTTTGACCCTTCAGGTGCTATTTTTAGGATCAGTTGTCTTTTCCCCCCCAACATATCAGCATTTTCTGGCATTGTTTTACCTCTTTGCCAGGCATTTTTTCCAAGACTTCAATTGTTTTTTTTCTTTTGCAGCCTGTAAAAAAAAAATAAAACACATGTGTAATGTTTGTTGCCATTTTTTATGGCATTTTTGTATGGCTTTTTTTTGTATCAATGCTTCTTTCCCCTAAAGCTATATAGCGAATATGACAGCACTGTGGGAACATAGTATCCTCCATAAAAATTTTAGGCACACAACAAACACCATTACAAACGCCACATGCTAAAACACACTAATAAAGTCAGGCTTCTTAGCCCTAAAATACAAAGACCAAATCGGTGTGTGAAAACATAAACCATAGTGGAGATTATGTTGACTGGAAAACACCTCTGGAGGAGATAATGTAAGGGTGGTTAGGTCTTTACTAGTGATGAGCGAGCATGCTCGGCTGAATACCTGTTCGGCTCGAGCATCGCTAGAGCAAAATCCTAATATCTGGGCCTAATCTAGTGTCCATATTCTGTGTGTTTCTGTGACATATACTGTCCTGCATCAAAAAACAATGTCCCGCAGCCCACACAGCCAGTTTTTGCGGCCCACATACTCCTTAACAGAGACATCATCTCTGTGAAAAATCAATCCCATATTGGTGTCCGCGGCAGAGGGGAGCCCAGAGCACTCTGAAGGCCCCGCCCCCTGCAACTGCCCTCACTACATTCGGCTCCCAGCGCCGTGGAACACACAGCTCCTCCCCTGGCACAGGGGAACCTGGAGTGCTTGGAAGGCCCCGCCCACTGCAGCTGCGCTCACTACTTTTCAGGCTCCTAGCGCCAACACACAGGTCCGCCGCCTCCCCCCCGACCTCTCACTGACTGTGCGCTCCCTCATGCGCCTGCACCACATCACATACTGGACCAATCAGCATTAGCAGTGTGCAAATATCCTGCTGCTGATTGGTCCTGGCAGGAAGCAGGCACGCATCCAGCGTAGAAGAAGTTATTGAGTTGTGCTGCCTGCCCGCCTCACCAATACCACCAGTGCCACCCAAAACAGTCATCCCACAGCCAGTCCAGATCTGTGCCACTGCCAACCCGTCAATACAGTAAGACAATGCCCCAGCCACAATCTTTACAACCAGGTTTTCTATTAAAAAAACTTAAAGGGGTATTCCCATCATGGACAATGGAGGCATATCGCTAGCATATGCCCTATTGTCTGATAGGTGCGGGTCCCACCACTGGGACCCGCACCTATATCGCGAACAGAGCGGGGAGCACTGTGTCTGGAGGACCCCAGTTTTCCCAGGGTCCGTCCACCACCAAGCGCTTCTCCCCGCCTCTCCCATAGAAGTGAATGGGAGCATATCGCGCATACGCGGCCCATGCTCCCATTCATTTCTATGAGTCCGACGGAAATAGCCAAGCCAGTGCTTGGCTATTTTTGGCTGCGCATGTGCAGTGCGCCCTCCTTCACTTTTGGGGCTTCGTTCTCTATATAGGTGCGGGTTCCAGCGGTGAGACCCGCACCTATAAGTAGAGTTGAGCGGACACCTGGATGTTCGTGTTCAGGACCTGAACTTGACCCGAACTTGAACCCAAATTTTTGGCCACTAAAATGGCTCTAAAATAGCCCTGGAAAGAGCTAGAGGGCTGCAAAGGGCACCAAAATGTGCTTAAGAGCATGGCAAATGCTCTGCAAACAAATGTGGATAGGGAAATGAATTTAAAAAAAACATAAGAGACCTTAAAAAAATAAAAATTGGGAATGATGTAGGAGGAAGAGCTTGAGGAGGCGGTGAATGGGTGGATGTGGCCGTGTAGGCTCATGTGGCGGTCTAGGTGGAAGCGGCGAAGGAGGAATAGGCAGCCAACACAGATGTGTGTCTGTGAAGGTTCTCATTTATCCAGGTCATGGTATATATCTGTAAAGAATAAATCAAGGCAACTGGACGTACTGTAGATTTCTTGAAAACGTTTCACTCGTTCTTCCAACTTATTCTGAGTGATTGTACAAAAATTCTGAATTCTAAATTCTGTAACTGAATCAACATCTGGTAATTATACCCAGCATTGGGTCAAAGGTCTTGATTCCATTATACTAATTGGAGCCAGTAGGCGATAAAGACTTCCCAGAAAAAGGTGTCAAGACAGCATTTTATGTGGCAGACAATAGATGTCTAACCCCTCCCCACCTCCCCCCACAAGGAACAGGGCACACCTTTGAAGACAGTCAAGTACGTGTTTTGGATAAGGAGGCCAATTGGTACAAACGAGGCGTGAAGGAGGCCATCTACGTAAGAATGGAGAAGCCAAGCTTGAATAGAGGTGGTGGGGGGGGGGGGGGTTAGACATCTATTGTCTGCCACATGCAATGCTGTCTTGACACCTTTTTCTGGGAAGTCTTTATCACTTACTGACTACAATTAGGATAATGGAATCAACACCTTTGACCCAATGCTGGGTATAATTACCAGATGTTGATTCAGTTACATATTTATTCCCAGAATTTTTGTACAGTCACTCAGAATTGAGAAAGCTCGTTGGAAGAATGAGTGAAACGTTTTCAAGAAATCTACAGTACGTCCAGTTGCCTTGATTTATTCTTTACAGATAAACACAGATGTGTGTTATTTTGCATTTTTACATAGGGGTATCCCCCAAAATATTGGGACATATATACAGTTGAAAGAAAAAGTATGTGAATCCTTTGGAATGAAATGGATTTCTGCACAAATTGGTCATAAAATGTGATCTATCACAACAATAGACAATCACAGTCTGCTTAAACTAATAACACACAAAGAATTAAATGTTACCATGTTTTTATTGAACACACCATGTAAACATTCACAGTGCAGGTGGAAAAAGTATGTGAACCCTTGGATTTAATAACTGGTTTAACCTCCTTTGGCAGCAATAAATTCAACCAAACGTTTCCTGTAGTTGCAGATCAGACGTGCACAACGGTCCGGAGCAATTCTTAACCATTCCTCTTTACAGAACTGTTTCAGTTCAGCAATATTCTTGGGATGTCTGGTGTGAATCGCTTTCTTGAGTTCATGCCCCAGCCTCTCAATCGGGTTGAGGTCAGGACTCTGACTGTGCCACTCCAGAAGGCATATTTTCTTCTGTTTAAGCCATTCTGTTGTTGATTTACTTCTATGTTTTGGGTTGTAGTCCTGTTGCAACACCCATCTTCTGTTGAGCTTCAGCTGGTGGACAGATGGCCTTAAGTTCTCCTGCAAAATGTCTTGATAAACTTGGGAATTCATTTTTCCTTCAATGATAGCAATCCATCCAGGCCCTGACGCAGCAAAGCAGTCCCAAACCATGATGCCCCCACTACCATACTTCACAGTTGGGATGCGGTTTTGATGTTGGTGTGCTGTGCCTCTTTTTCTCCACACATAGTGTTGTGTCTTTCTTCCAAACAACTCAACTTTAGTTTCATCTGTCCACAGAATATTTTGCCAGTACTGCTGTGGAACATCCAGGTGCTCTTGTGCAAACTGTAAACGTGCAGCAATGTTTTTTTGGAAAGCAGTGGCATCCTCTGTGGTATCCTCCCATGAAATCCATTCTTGTTTAGTGTTTTATGTATCGTAGATTCGCTAACAAGGATGTTAGCATATGCCAGAGACTTTTGTAAGTCTTCAGTTGACACTCTAGGATTCTTCTTCACCTCATTGAGCAGTCTGCGCTGTGCTCTTGCAGTCATCTTTACAGGACGGCCGCTCCTAGAGAGAGTAGCAGCAGGGCTGAACTTCCTCCATTTATAGATAATTTGTCTTACCGTGGACTGATGAACAGCAAGGCTTTTGGAGATACTTTTATAACACTTTCCAGCTTTATTCAAGTCAACAATTCTAAATCGTAGGTCTTCTGAGAGCTCTTTTGTGTGAGGCATAATTCACATCCTGCAATTCTTCTTGTTAAAAGCAAACCCAGAACTGGTGTGTATTTTTTATAGGGCAGCTGTAACCAACACCTCCAATCTCATCTCATTGATTTGACTTCAGTTGGCTGACACCTCACTCCAATTAACTCTTGGAGATGTCATTAGTCTAGGGGTTCACATACTTTTTCCACCTGCACTGTGAATGTTTACATGGTGTGTTCAATAAAAACATGGTAACATTTAATTATTTGTGTGTTATTAGTTTAAGCAGACTGTGATAGTCTATTGTTGGGACTTAGATGAAGATCAGATCACATTTTATGACCAATTTGTGCAGAAATCCATATCATTCCAATGGGTTCACATACTTTTTCTTGCAACTATATAAAAAAAAGGAATAAGTGCACTTGAGTACAAGGATGGATGGTTGAGGCAGCGGACTGTCTATTCTGCAAAAGGTACAGACAAGTCTTGTGGGATCCAGGCCTGGTTCATTTTAATGAACGTGAGCTTGTCCATGTTGGCTGTGGACAGGCAGCTGCGTCTGTCTGTAATGACGCCTCCTGCCGTCATTCAGAGAGTACACTGGCTGCAGGGCAGGCCAGCACCTCCAAGGCATACAGGGCACGTTCTGGCCATGTGGACAATTTGGAGACCCAGAAGTTGAATGGGGCAGAACCATCAGTCAGTACTTGTAGGCGTGTGCACAGGTACTGTTCCACCTTGTTGTTCAAATGCTGCCTCCTGCTAACATGCTCCATATCAGCAGTTGAGGCCGGTTATTTCGGCGAGGTGACAAAGCATTTCCACATGTCGGCCATGCTAACCCTGCCTTCTGAGGTGGTGGTGCTGACACAGCTGCATTAGCGACCTCTTCCTCCTCCCCTGCCTTCGCCTTGTGCTTCCACTTGTCCCCCGCGTCAGTCGGGAATGCTCTCAGGAGAGCATCTACAAATGTGTGCCTGTAGTCACACATCTTCTGATCACGCTCCAGTGAGGGAATTAAGGATGGCACATTGTCTTTGTAACGAGGATCCAGCAGGGTGGCCACCCAGAAGTCAGCACACATTAAAATGTGGGCAACTCTGCTGTCGTTGCGCAGGCACTGCAGCATGTAGTCGCTCATGTGTGCCAGGCTGCCCAGAGGTAAGGACAAGCTGTCCTCTGTGGGAGGCGTATCGTCTGCATCCTCCATATCCCTCAGTCTCACCACTGCCTCTTCCTCCAAACTCTGAATATCATGTGGGGTCTAGGACTTCATCGTTCCCTGCATCATCTTCCACCCAGTCTTCCTCCATGACCTCCTTTTTGGTCTGCACACTGCAGAAAGACGCAGCAGTTGACACCTGTGTTTTGTCATCATCAGAGACGTGCTGAGGTGGTATTCCCATGTCCTCATAAGGAAACATAAGTGGTTGTGCGTCAGTGCATTCTATGTCTTCCACCCCTGGGGAAGGGCTAGGTGGATGCCCTTGGGAAACCCTGCCAGCAGAGTCTTCAAACAACATAAGAGACTTCTGCATGACTTGAGACTCAGACAGGTTCCCCGATATGCACGGGGGTGATGTGACAGACTGATGGGCATGGGTTTCAGGCGTCACATGTGTGCTTTCTGCAGAAGACTGGGTGGGGGATAATGTGAACCTGCTGGATCCACTGTCGGCCACCCAATCGACTAGCGCCTGTTAGCGCCTAGCGCCTGCATTAGGCCCGACCAAATATCGCTGTAGATTCTGGCGGCTACTGGGACCTGAGGTAGTAGGTTCAGTTCAAAGGGTTTTTTAACCACAGTAAGCAAAAAGCCGTATTTGTGGCCTGAATTTCACAGTCACTTATGCATGTCTAATCCTAGATGTGCAGTATATCAGAGGGTTTTTTAAACCCAGTAAGCAAAAAGTCGCATTTGCGGCCTAAATTTCACAGTCACTTATGCACGTCTAATCCCAGATGTGCAGTATATCAGAGTTTTTTTTTTTAACCCCAGTAAGCAAAAGCCATATTTGTGGCCTAAAATGAACAGTCCCTTATGCACCTATAATCCTAGATGTGCACTATATGAAACAGAGGGGTTTGTTTCACCTAGAATGCCCCAGTATGCCAAAGCTGTATTTGTGGCCTAAATGTGACACTCACTTATGCACCTATAAACCTAAATGTGCACTATAAGAAACAGATGTTTTTTTTTCACCCCCAGTATGCCCCAGTAAGCAAAAAGTCATATTTGTGGCCTAAATTTCACAGTCACTTATGCATGTCTAATCCAAGATGTGCAGTATATCAGAGGGTTTTTTAACCCCAGTAAGCAAAAAGCCGTATTTGTGGCCTACATTTCACAGTAACTTATGCATGTCTAATCCGAGATGTGCAGTATATCAGAGGGTTTTTTCTCCCCAGTAACCAAAAAGCCATATTTCTGGCCTAAATGTGACAGTCACTTATGCACCTATAATCCTAGATATGCACTATGTGAAACAGATGGGTTTGTTTCACCCAGTATGCCAAAGCTGTATTTCTGGCCTAAATGTGACACTCACCTATGCACCTATACTCCTAGATGTGCACTATTTAAAAAAAGGTTTTTAACCCCAGTGTCTCAAAGCAATATTTCTGTACTTGCAGACATGCAGATATCCTGTGCTGGTGCACTATCATTGCATAAAATGGTTGCAGATTATTTATTAATATTGACTAACTGAAGGAAAAAAAGTTCGTTTTCAGTAGTAGTTGGCTCAGGGCAGGCTTAAAACAATTGTGCACTGCACCCACAAAACACATTTGCTGTAGATCGCTGAGGAAAGAAGCAGTTATTCATAAGATTTCTCCCTGATCTTTCCCTCACAGAGGCTGCAGCCTATCCCTATACCAGGGTTTCTCAACTCCAGTCCTCAGGACCCACCTACCGGTCAGGATTTGAGAATATCCCACAGAATGAATACTTGTGGTAAGTCCTGATGCATGGACACTAATTATATCACCTGCTCAATACTAAGGAAATCCTGAAAACATGACCGGTAGGTGGGTCCTGAGGACCGGAGTTGAGAAACCCTGCCCTATACTAATCTGAGTAGAGTGACTGGCGGCGCTACGTGACTCCAGCTTAAATAGAGGCTGGGTCACATGCTGCAGTTGGACAATCACAGCCATGCCAATTGTAGGCATGGCTGTGATGGCCTTTTGGGGCAAGTAGTATGACGCTTGTTGATTGGCTGCTTTCCAGCCTTTCAAAAAGCGCCATAAAAATCGCTGAACCCGAAACTTTACGTAAATGTTCTGGCTCGTGTCCGGGTGCCGAAGAACCTAAAGTTCGGTACGAACCCGAACTTTACAGTTCGGGTTCGCGCAACTCTACCTATAAGACAATGGGGCATATCCTAGCGGTATGCCCTCATTGTCCCTGATGGGAATATCCCAAGTCATTAAAAAACCTTACCCCACATTACTTCTGGGAGTGTGCGCCTCTGCACAAGTGCAGTACCAGGGTATGGGTAAGCTAAAATTACAGTGAGCATTGACTCATGGATGCGCATGCGCTCTCAAGGGTAAGGAGATCTGACGGTATTTTGTCTTGTTAAATCTCCTTACACTCACACTGTGCACGCGCGGATTGTAAAATCTCCTTACTGTCACTACACAGCGCTGCAGTGAGTGTTGTGTAGTGAGGGTAAGGAGATTTTACAATCTGCATGTGCGCAGTGCGAGGATAAGGAGAATTAACAAAACAAAAGACCGTCAGATCTCCTTACCCCTGAGAGCGCATGCCCAGTGTCCGTGCGCGCATCCATGAGTCAATGCTCACTGTAATTTTAGCTTACCCATGCCCTGGTACTGCGCTTGCGCGGAGGCGCACCCCCCCGGAAGTCACGTGGGGTAAGGTTTTTTAACAACGTAAGGTTTTTTGATGACCAGATCAATAATGAAAAAAATGTCTGTACTAATAACAGTCTCTCTTAGCACTTGCGTAATTAGAAATGACTGGGCAGTGGGCCCCACAGAAAATTTTTGAATGGGCCCCCCAGCTGTCTGGCACCTCTGACCAGCAGAGACAACCTCTGACCAGCAGAGACACTTGACTTCTTCCATAATACAGTCCAAATTCCAATTATTGTCCAATAGACAAGTCATGGAAATATATGTACGCTGTACATACAGTTGTGTTCAAAATTATTCAACCCCCAATGCTGTAAAGGGTTTTAGGGAATTTAGTGTACATTTGTAATTGTGTTCAGAATGAAATCTTACAAGGACTTTTTAAAGAACCAAATGCAACTAAAATAACATCAATTGTTTTTGTAATAAAGTATTACATTTTTTTTTTGGTGATTTCTTCATTGACACAATTATTCAACCCCTTAAAGACTACCACTCTTAAGAACAGAGGTTCATTCAAGTGTTTTCAATCAGGTATTGAAAACACCTGTGGATGTCAAGGAGCAGCAATCAAGCATAATAAGCACCAATTAGGCAGATTTAAAAGGACTGTGATACTCAGCTCCTTCTAGACATTTACTGGTGTGTTTACAAACATGGTGAAGTCAAGAGAATGGTCCAGGAAGACAAGAGAAGAGATGATTTCTCTTCACAGGAAGGGCAATGGCTATAAGAAGATTGCAAAGATGTTAAACATACCAAGAGACACCATATGAAGCATCATTCGCAAATTCAAGGCAAAGGGCACTGTTGAAACGCTACCTGGTCGTGGCAGAAAGAAGATGCTGACTTTGACTGCTGTTCGTTACCTGAAGCGCAAAGTGGAGAAAAGTCCCCATGTGACTGCTGAGGAACTGTAAAAAGATTTGTCAGATGTGGGTACTGAAGTTTCAGCTCAGACAATAAGACGCAAACTGTGTAATGAAGGCCTCCAAGCCAGAACTCCCAGGCACACCCCCTTGCTGTCTCCAAAGAATAAGAAGAGTCGACTGCAGTATGCCAAAAGTCATGTGGACAAACCACAAAAGTTTTGGGATAGTGTTCTGTGGACTGATGAAACAAAATTAGAACTGTTTGGGCCCATGGATCAACACTATGTTTGGAGGAGGAAGAACAAGGCCTATGAAGAAAAGAACACCTTGCCTACTGTGAAGCATGGCGGGGGTTAATCATGCTTTGGGGCTGTTTTGCTTCTACAGGTACAGGGAAGCTTCAGCGTGTGCAAGGTACCATGAATTCTCTTCAGTACCAGGAGATATTGGATGAAAATGTGATGCAGTCTGTCACAAACCTGAGGCTTGGGAGACGTTGGACCTTTCAACAGGACAATGATCCCAAGCATACCTCCAAGTCCACTAGAGCATGGTTGCAGATTAAAGACTGGAACATTTTGAAGTGGCCATCGCAGTCACCAGACTTAAATCCGATTGAGAACCTCTGGTGGGACTTAAAGAAAGCAGTTGCAGCGCGCAATCCTAAGAATGTGACTGAACTGGAGCCTTTTGCCCATGAAGAATGGGCGAAGATACCCGTAGATCGCTGCAAGACACTTGTGTCAAGCTATGCTTCACATTTAAAAGCTGTTATAACTGGAAAAGGATGTTGTACTAAGTACTAAGATTGAATGTCACTTGGGGGTTGAATAAAACTGATAATGATGTGAGCACAGAAAATACATTTGTGGTTATTTCATTATAAATGTTATGTTATATTTGTCTGACTAAAAAGTGCCTCTTTGATTTAATTTTAAACAAGATGACTGAAATGATCAAAATCAATGTCAAACTGACCAAAACACTCAATTTCAATGGGGGTTGAATAATTTTGAACACAACTGTATGAATAGAAATGTAAGTTGTGGCTATTGTAAAGTGGTGAGAAAAAAAAGCAAAAATGAAAATGGGCTGGTACTTAAAGGGGCTATCTAGGAAAAGATATTAATGAATTATCCTAAGGATGGGTCATCAGTATCAGATCTGTAGGGGTGCGACACCACTGACCCCCCGCCTATCAGCTGTTAGAAAAGGCATTTAAAGGGGTTTTGCCATCTCAGACAATGGGGGCATATTGCTAGGATATGCCCTATTGTCTGATAGGTGAGGGTCCCACCTCTGAAACCAGCATCTACAATGAGAACGAAGTGGGTAAATGAATGGAGGGCGCACTGTGCATGTGCAGCCGCCCTCCATTAATTTCTATGGGGCCACCAAAAACAGCCAACTGGCTATTTCCGTCGGCCCCATAGAAATGAATGGGAACAGGGGCCGCGCGTGGTGGTACGCTCCCATTTACTTCTATGGGAGCAGCGGAGAGCAGAACTTGGTGGTGGACGGACCCCAGGAAATCTGGGGTCCTCTAGCCATAGCTCTCCCCGCTCCGTTCTCGTTGTAGGTGCGGGTCCCAGAGGCGGGACCCACATCTATCAGACAATGGCATTGTGTGTAATGGGAATACCCCATTAAGTGCCGCAGCCTCTTCCTAGGTAATGTGACATCACTGTACTTCAGTCGCATGGATTAGTAGCGTCTCAGCCCCATTTAAATCAATGAGGCTGAGCTGCAATACCAAGCACTGCCACTATAAGATTTTACAGGTTTTAGAAGAGGAAAAAAAGAAAAATATAAATTTTTTATTAGACTGCAGATCAGACCCATATATCAAAGACCCCCATGTCAGACCTCAGCTCAGACCCCTACACCACATCAGACCTCCGATCAGAACCCCCATATCAGAGGCCCATCAGAAATAAAATAAATACATTCACTTACCTCTCCTGCTCCGCTGTTACTCTCCAGGTCCAGGGATCTCTCCTGCAGTCACACTCTGGGCTCACGCCGCATGCAGCCTCTACTTTCTGGCAATGTACGCAGTCAGGACACAGCAGCACAGCCCAGAAGAGACCAAAGAGGAGGGGGAGTACAGAGCTTCGCTCACTGCTCCCCGCCACTCCTGCATACTAGTGAGCTCTTCCATAATGAAGAACTCAGTATTCGCTTTATAAAATGCACATACATTTTCACTGACAAGTTGGGTGAAAAAAGTGCATCTTATAAAGCAGAAAATATGCTATAAATTTGGTATCGCCAAGATTGTACTGACCCAAATAAGGCTACTTTCCACACCAGCATTTTTGCTGGATCCGTCATGGATCAGTAAAAACACTATTGTCATGATAATACAACCGTTTGCATCTGTTATGAACGGATCCGGTTGTATTATCTTTAAAATAGCCATTGAAAGTAAATGGGGGACGGATCGGTTTTCTATTGTCTCTAAGAAAACAGAATCCGTCCCCATTGACTTACATCCGTCTTGCTTCGCATTCCAAGACGCACTCAAAAACGCACTCAAAAACGCTGCTTGCTGCACCTTTGCGTGCGTCATGAGAACACAATGAAACAGAACTGAATGCATTCTGATGCACTCAAATCCCTTCAATTCCAATACATCAAAAAAAAAAAAAAAAAGATATATATATATATAATGTGGCAAAAAGAAGGCAGCACTCCAGATGATTGTGAAAAAGTGGACGGTTTATTCACTCATCAGCGACGTTTCAGCTCTCACTATGGAGCATTTTTCCAGCTGAGTAACATGTGCCAAATTACATCTATAAATAGTGCAAGTAATTGACTAGATACAAATTGACACAACATATAATAAAGTGCAAATGCATAAATATTACAGCCATATTACCAAAATAGTCAGTGTGACAGAGTGATTTAAAATAGCAGCATTGTAAATATGTTCATAAAAATTTCATAATGTGATAAGAATGATACAGAATCACAGAAACTTCATAATTGTTAATCACAGGTGATCAGTGAACAAATGTGTTAAACATAATATAGATTAAAAACCTTTGAATGGATCACTTCAGGCACAGTGGACGTGATAGGGGCTTGTTGGCGTCCGGAAAGGAGCACGGCGCATGCGCCGCTCCAACCACTATCGCGAGATTCACAGTAATAGTACAAGAGGTGCAAACCACATCAAAGATGGCCACTTTAGAACATAGCTTCAGGGCGCATGCGTGTGCCGAAACACCGCCCATGTAGCTTTGACAGGCACTTTTATAGTACCCGAGCGCCGCAGCAAAAAGCAGAAAGAGCTGGTCCAAGCATCGGGGGCCGGCGGGTCAACGTCGGTCACCAATGGGATATCTGTATCTACGTGGCGGTACGGTAGTCACACCGTCATCACCCAGTAGTCCAGAATTGCAGCACATCCGCTCCATGTCCCTCACAGCCGTGAAGTGGGATCTGTGTCCAAAAACCACTGTCCGCTGGAGGGGCATGGAAAAAACTGCATCGGGGCTCATACTATATCAATATAATATTTATATTAAATAGGGCAGTAACCATCCGCGTGGGTGCAACCCAAGTCCCTAAAGGGGCTGGAGTTGCACCACCTCACAGACAGCGACTGTCCACAGACATTAATTGTACATACTGTCAAATGCAAAAAAATAAATAAAGGAGTAAAAAAAAGGTCGCCAACAAGATTCCTACAGTCATCGCCATATGTGAACATTCGTATGCTGTATTTCAGAGTCATATCCTACAGAAAAAGAAGGAAAAAGAAAGTATTTTCCGTTATTGTATAGCACATGTAGTTTTCCACATACGTCATCGGACCAAGAGAGAAAAAACATAAACAATGACTAGACAATCCTAAACTCTACATTTAAACCATGTGGCTTAAGGGTGCCAAGTGTGTAGATCCAGTAGAGCTCACGTTTTTTTTAAAGTTTTACTCGGTCACCGCCTCGCCTTGAGGGAGATATTTGCTCCAAAATTCTAAAGCGCAGGTCATTCTGTGTATGTTTAGCTTCAGTAAAATGTTTGGATACAGGGAGATCCATTTTTTGTTTTCTAATAGAAAACCTGTGTTGATTGAGACGAGTCTTGATGTCCCATGTGGTCTCCCCAACATATAGGAGGCCACATGGGCACATCAATAAATAAATAACATAGGAGGAGTCACATGTTAAGTACTGTCTGATCTTGAACCTCTGTCCAGAAGTGGGATGCACAAAAGAGTCGCCTCTCAACATCAATTTACAATTGATGCAGTTGTAACAAGGATAACACCCTTTACGGGTAGAACCAAAGTAGCTTTCATATGTCTCCCTGTTAGAACCAATATCGGATTTAACTAGTCTATCACCTAAGTTGGGACTGCGTCGATAGGAGCATAGGGGTGGCAGTTTAAACTCCTGCACTTTATCGAAGTTGCTGGTAAGAATTCGCCAATGCTTTTTAATTATAGCAGCAATCCTGCCACTATTTGTGCTGAACTCCGACACAAAGGGAATTCGAGCCTGGGAACATTTATGGTTACCTAATCCCTCTCTGATAACTTCTGTGGTGAGCGGTTTGACTCTATTGATCTGATCATGAATCAATTTTTTGGGATACCCACATGTCTGGAATTTGGACCCCATTTCCTGCAATCTTTTTTCTGCTGTGACTGGATCTTGGACAATTTTTTTGACCCTCAGGAGCTGACTAAAAGGAAGCGACCTAATCATAGGTTTAGGGTGATGACTATCATAACGTAATAATGTGTTTTTGTCTGTCGGTTTCACATATAAGTCCGTCACTAATTTATCATTATGAATACTGACTTGAGTGTCCAAAAATTGCAAAGAAGTCACTGAGTGTGCCAATGTAAACTTGACACTGGGATCAATCGAGTTCAAAAAACTATGGAAAGCGATGAGGTCCTCCGTGGCGCCGACCCAAACCAGGAAAATATCATCGATGTAACGCCACCACCCCAGCACATTGCTGAAGTGGTGGCTCACATAGACGATAGACTCCTCAAGATGTGACATGTAAAGATTTGCATAAGTCGGCGCCACGTTGGACCCCATCGCGGTCCCACGTAACTGTAAAAAGAAATCATCCTGAAACAGGAAATAATTCCTAGTCAGGATGAATCTCAGCAAGGAAATCAAAAAACGTTGACAGGTGATACTATAATCTGTTTTATGTAGGACCTGTTCAATAGCCTGTATGCCCAGTTTATGTTCTATAGAAGTATATAGGCTTATCACGTCAAAAGACGCCAATAATGCCCCCTTTGGAATACACAGACCGTCAATTTTAGTTAAAAAGTCGCTAGTGTCTCGAACGTATGATTTTGCGGATTTAGCAAAGGGGCACAAAATCTTGTCAAGGAAAATGGCAACCCTACAAAACAATGAGTCCATCTCCGCGACGATAGGGCGTCCAGGGGGTGAAGTCAGAGATTTGTGTATTTTGGGTAGGGTATACAAAATGGGTGTGGCAGGTTTATCACAGTACAGGTAGGTAAAAATCTTTTCATCAATAATATCTTTCTCCTTGGCCTCAATTAGTATTTCCTTGAGCTCTCTCAAGAGTACAAATTTCGGATCATTATAAATCTTTTCATACACTTTAGTATCTGAAAGCTGCTGTCTGATTTCAGCTACATAGGATCTGGTGTCCATGACCACAACCCCACCACCTTTGTCAGCAGACTTGATGGTGAGGTTGCGGTCCGAAGCCAGATCACTAAGTGCTGCCATCTCCGCTTTAGTCATATTAGCAAATTTGAATGGCTGTTGAGATGACTCCTGTTTGAGACTTGCAATGTCGCGTTTAACCGCGAGACCAAAAGCCTCAATAGCAGGGTGGTCAATAACCGGAGTGAAATCACTTTTGACATAAAGGTCAAGATTTTTTAAAGTCAACTCACTGACCCTTGCATTTTCAGTTATGGGTCTGTCAATTTGTTCAGCGAACCACACCTTTAATTTAATATTGCGCAGAAATCTCTGCAGATCAATTTCTAGGTCAAACCATTTGGTTGTGTTCACAGGACAATATGACAGGCCTTTATTCAATACAGATAACTGTGCAGTGTTCAAAGGTGTTGAAGAAATATTTACCACTATGTCTTGCGCCTTAAAGTCCTGCCCTAATGGGACTGTACATTTTTCCCTTTTCCTTTGTTTATGTTGTCTCCTCCCCCCTCGACGAGTCCTGCTGACCCGGGGGTACCCCCTAAAAAAGATGTAGATGGCATAGCAAAATTAGAGTCCAACTGTGTAGCTGTAGCATTCTCACGGCTGTTGTATCCCTGGGGCTTTTTGGTGGTCGATGGGGACCTGGATCCATGTTTCTCGCCTGGAGTCCTGCTATTTCTTCTTTGGTCACCCTGCCAGTTGTATATAAAAGCATAATCATCAACATCACATCATCATCCATTTGCGGCGTTTCTTACTTTGTAGATCTCCCTTGAATTTGTCAAAGTATACCGTATTATTGGACATATAGGCATCAAACTCCTCAGTGGACAGCACATTTTTCAATTTATCTGTCAATTCAGCAAGAGTCACTTGTACTACTGCTTTTTCCTTTTGTAGATATTCAACGTTTAATAGAATAATATCAAATGCATACTTGTTTGAAATTTGGACAAATCTGGCACAAAACTCCACATTATTGATGAATAGATCTGGTCTCAGGTGGGAACGCATCCCTTTAGGAATCCTATGTGCAATATGATATTCGCTCAGAGTTGCAAGATGTAATTCCAAACTGATTAAGCGTTTGGTTTTATTTTCAAATTTCCTTTTAATGTCAGTGGCAGAAAATGTAGATAAAAAGGTAATGTCTCTCACCGAATCATGCAATATTCTCTCCTCGTCTTCAGGCGTATAGGAAAACACATCTGAGTGGGTACATCCAGTGGTATGATTCATGTTGCAGGTGCTTGGCTTCCCTGGGTCCAGAAATACAAAAACAGAAAAAAGAGAAGCAGCACACAAAGATGTGGGTGCAAAAAATCCTCCTGGGAGACCTGTGACCAAGGTCCCAAGTATGGATAATGTGGCAAAAAGAAGGCAGCACTCCAGATGATTGTGAAAAAGTGGACGGTTTATTCACTCATCAGCGACGTTTCAGCTCTCACTATGGAGCCTTTTTCCAGCTGAGTAACATGTGCCAAATTACATCTATAAATAGTGCAAGTAATTGACTAGATACAAATTGATACAACATATAATAAAGTGCAAATGCATAAATATTACAGCCATATTACCAAAATAGTCAGTGTGACAGAGTGATTTAAGATAGCAGCATTGTAAATATATTCATAAAAATTTCATAATGTGATAAGAATGATACAGAATCACAGAAACTTCATAATTCTGTATCATTCTTATCACATTATGAAATTTTATGAATATATTTACATACGTCGCTGATGAGTGAATAAACCGTCCACTTATTCACAATCATCTGGAGTGCTGCCTTCTTTTTGCCACATTATCCATACTTGGGACCTTGGTCACAGGTCTCCCAGGATTTTTTTGCACCCACATCTTTGTGTGCTGCTTCTCTTTTTTCTATTTTTGTATTTCTAGACCCAGGGAAGCCAAGCACCTGCAACATGAATCATACCACTGGATGTACCCACTCAGATGTGTTTTCCTATACGCCTGAAGACGAGGAGAGAATATTGCATGATTCAGTGAGAGACATTACCTTTTTATCTACATTTTCTGCCACTGACATTAAAAGGAAATTTGAAAATGAAACCAAACGCTTAATCAGTTTGGAATTACATCTTGCAACTATGAGCGAATATCATATTGCACATAGGATTCCTAGAGGGATGCGTTCCCACCTGAGACCAGATCTATTCATCAATAATGTGGAGTTTTGTGCCAGATTTGTCCAAATTTCAAACAAGTATGCATTTGATATTATTCTATTAAACGTTGAATATCTACAAAAGGAAAAAGCAGTAGTACAAGTGACTCTTGCTGAATTGACAGATAAATAGAGTTGAGCGAACACCTGGATGTTCGGGTTCGAGAAGTTCGGCCGAAGTTCCCGAAAATGTTCGGGTTCGGGATGCGAACCCGATCCGAACTTCGTCCCGAACCCGAACCCCATTGAAGTCAATGGGGACCCGAACTTTTCGGCACTAAAACGGCTGTAAAACAGGCCAGGAAAGGGCTAGAGGGCTGCAAAAGGCAGCAACATGTAGGTAAATCCCCTGCAAACAAATGTGGATAGGGAAATTAATTAAAATAAAAATTAAATAAAAATTTACCAAAATCAAATGGAGAGAGGTCCCATAGCAGAGAATCTGGCTTCCCGTCACCCACCACTGGAACAGTCCATTCTCAGATATTTAGGCCCCGGCACCCAGGCAGAGGAGAGAAGTCCCGTAACAGACAATCTGGCTTCATGTCAGCAGAGAATCAGTCTTCATGTCATAGCAGAGAATCAGGCTTCACGTCACCCACCACTGCAACAGTCCATTTTCATAAATTTAGGCCCAGCACCCAGGCAGAGGAGAGAGGTCCCGTAACAGACAATCTGGCTTCATGTCAGCAGAGAATTAGTCTGCATGTCATAGCAGAGAATCAGGCTTCACGTCAGCCACCAATGCAACAGTCCATTGTCAGATATTTAGGCCCAGCACCCAGGCAGAGGAGAGAGGTCCCGTAACAGAGGATCTGGCTTCATGTCAGCAGAGAATCAGTCTTCATATCATAGCAGAGAATCAGGCTTCAGGTCACCCACCACTGTGACAGTCCATTTTCATAAATTTAGGCCCAGCACCCAGGCAGAGGAGAGAGGTCCCGTAACAGACAATCTGGCTTCATGTCAGCAGAGAATCAGTCTTCATGTCATAGCAGAGAATCAGGCTTCACGTCACCCACCACTGTAAGAGTCCATTTTCATAAATTTAGGCCCAGCACCCAGGCAGAGGAGAGAGGTCCCATAACAGACAATCTGGCTTCATGTCAGCAGAGAATTAGTCTGCATGTCATAGCAGAGAATCAAGCTTCACGTCAGCCACCAATGCAACAGTCCATTGTCAGATATTTAGGCCCAGCACCCAGGCAGAGGAGAGAGGTCCCGTAACAGAGGATCTGGCTTCATGTCAGCAGAGAATCAGTCTTCATATCATAGCAGAGAATCAGTCTTCATGTCATAGCAGAGAATCAGGCTTCACGTCACCCACCACTGTAAGAGTCCATTTTCATAAATTTAGGCCCAGCACCCAGGCAGAGGAGAGAGGTCCCGTAACAGACAATCTGGCTTCATGTCAGCAGAGAATTAGTCTGCATGTCATAGCAGAGAATGAGGCTTCACGTCAGCCACCACTGCAACAGTCCATTGGCATATATTTAGGCCCAGCACACAGGCAGAGGAGAGAGGTCCCGTAACAGAGAATCTGTCTTCATGTCAGCAGAGAATTAGTCTGCATGTCATAGCAGAGAATCAGGCTTCACGTCACCCAACATTGGAACAGTCAATTGGCATATATTTAGGCCCCGGCACCCAGACAGAGGAGAGGTTCATTCAACTTTGGGTAGCCTCGCAATATAATGGTAAAATGAAAATAAAAATAGGATTGAATGAGGAAGTGCCCTGGAGTCCAATAATATATGGTTAAGGGGAGGTAGTTAATGTCTAATCTGGACAAGGGACGGACAGGTCCTGTGGGATCCATGCCTGGTTCATTTTTATGAACGTCAGCTTGTCCACATTGGCTGTAGACAGGCGGCTGCGTTTGTCTGTAATGACGCCCCCTGCCTCATCCTCGTCCTCCTCGTCCTCCAGTAGTGGGCCCTGTCTGGCCACATTTGTACCTGGCCTCTGCTGTTGCCAAAAACCTCCCTCTGAGTCACTTCGAAGAGACTGGCCTGAAAGTGCTAAAAATGACCCCTCTTCCTCCTCCTCCTCCTCCTCCTCCTCCTGGGCCACCTCCTCTTCCATCATCGCCCTAAGTGTTTTCTCAAGGAGACATAGAAGTGGTATTGTAACGCTGATAACGGCGTCATCGCCACTGGCCATGTTGGTGGAGTACTCGAAACAGCGCAACAGGGCACACAGGTCTCGCATGGAGGCCCAGTCATTGGTGGTGAAGTGGTGCTGTTCTGTAGTGCGACTGACCCGTGCGTGCTGCAGCTGAAAATCCACTATGGCCTGCTGCTGCTTGCACAGTCTGTCCAGCATGTGCAAGGTGGAGTTCCACCTGGTGGGCACGTCGCATATGAGGCGGTGAGCGGGAAGGCCGAAGTTACGCTGTAGCGCAGACAGGCGAGCAGCAGCAGGATGTGAACGCCGGAAGCGCGAACAGACGGCCTGCACTTTATGCAGCAGCTCTGACATGTCGGGGTAGTTGTGAATGAACTTCTGCACCACCAAATTCAGCACATGCGCCAAGCAAGGGATGTGCGTCAAATTGGCTAGTCCCAGAGCTGCAATGAGATTTCGCCCATTATCACACACCACCAGGCCGGGCTTGAGGCTCACCGGCAGCAACCACTCGTCGGTCTGTTGTTCTATACCCCGCCACAACTCCTGTGCGGTGTGGGGCCTGTCCCCCAAACATATGAGTTTCAGAATGGCCTGCTGACGTTTACCCCGGGCTGTGCTGAAGTTGGTGGTGAAGGTGTGTGGCTGACTGGATGAGCAGGTGGAAGAAGAGGAGGAGGAAGCCGAGAAGGAGGAGGTGGCAAAGAATGTTGCCCTGCGATCCTTGGCGGCGGAAGGACGTGCGCCAAACAGCTCTCCGCCTGGGGCCCAGCTGCCACTACATTTACCCAGTGTGCAGTTAGGGAGATATAGCGTCCCTGGCCGTGCTTACTGGTCCACGTATCTGTGGTTAGGTGGACCTTGCTACAGATGGCGTTGCGCAGTGCACACTTGATTTTATCGGATACTTGGTTGTGCAGGGAAGGCACGGCTCTCTTGGAGAAGTAGTGGCGGCTGGGAACAACATACTGTGGGACAGCAAGCGACATGAGCTGTTTGAAGCTGTCTGTGTCCACCAGCCTAAATGACAGCATTTCATAGGCCAGTAGTTTAGAAATGCTGGCATTCAGGGCCAGGGATCGAGGGTGGCTAGGTGGGAATTTACGCTTTCTCTCAAATGTTTGTGAGATGGAGAGCTGAACGCTGCCGTGTGACATGGTTGAGATGCTTGGTGACGGAGGTGGTGGTGGTGTTGGTGGTACATCCCCTGTTTGCTGGGCGGCAGGTGCCAACGTTCCTCCAGAGGCAGAGGAAGAGGCCGAGGCGGCAGCAGCAGAAGAGGTAGCAGGGGGAGCCTGAGTGACTTCCTTGGTTTTAAGGTGTTTACTCCACTGCAGTTCATGCTTTGCATGCAGGTGCCTGGTCATGCAGGTTGTGCTCAGGTTCAGAACGTTAATGCCTCGCTTCAGGCTCTGATGGCACAGCGTGCAAACCACTCGGGTCTTGTCGTCAGCACATTGTTTGAAGTAGTGCCATGCCAGGGAACTCCTTGAAGCTGCCTTTGGGCTGCTCGGTCCCAGATGGCGGCGGTCAGTAGCAGGCGGAGTCTCTTGGCGGCGGGTGTTCTGCTTTTGCCCACTGCTCCCTCTTTTGCTACGCTGTTGGCTCGGTCTCACCACTGCCTCTTCCTCCGAACTGTGAAAGTCAGTGGCACGACCTTCATTCCATGTGGGGTCTAGGACCTCATCGTCCCCTGCATCGTCTTCCACCCAGTCTTGATCCCTGACCTCCTGTTCAGTCTGCACACTGCAGAAAGACGCAGCAGTTGGCACCTGTGTTTCGTCATCATCAGAGACATGCTGAGGTGGTATTCCCATGTCCTCATCATCAGGAAACATAAGTGGTTGTGCGTCAGTGCATTCTATGTCTTTCACCGCTGGGGAAGGGCTAGGTGGATGCCCTTGGGAAACCCTGCCAGCGGAGTCTTCAAACAGCATAAGAGACTGCTGCATAACTTGAGGCTGAGACAGTTTCCCTGGTATGCATGGGGGTGATGTGACAGACTGATGGGGTTGGTTTTCAGGCGCCATCTGTGCGCTTTCTGCAGAAGACTGGGTGGGAGATAATGTAAACGTGCTGGATCCACTGTCGGCCACCCAATTGACTAATGCCTGTACCTGCTCAGGCCTTACCATCCTTAGAACGGCATTGGGCCCCACCATATATCGCTGTAAATTCTGGCGGCTACTGGGACCTGAGGTAGTTGGTACACTAGGACGTGTGGATGTGGCAGAACGGCCACGTCCTCTCCCAGCACCAGAGGGTCCACTAACACCACCACGACCATGTCCACGTCCGCGTCCCTTACTGGATGTTTCCCTCATTGTTATGGTTCACCACAACAACAAAAATATTATTTGGCCCAATGTATTGTATTCAAATTCAGCGGGATATAAATTTGAGGCCTAGTATTTAGGCGCTGGGTGACCGGTATGGATTTAGTGACAGAATTAGACTTGGAAATGCACAGTAGCGTGTGTGTGAAGTTATTCTGAATGACCCTATGTGCACCTTGAATATTATATACCCTTTTAGGGATAGATTTCAAATAGCTCTGATATAGCAGAAACCACTAAATTATGAAATTGCTAAATTGGGAATTGTATTTCAACCCTGAACAAAAAATGTGCTTTAACGGACACTAAATAACTTGCCCAGCCACAACAGTACAGCGGTAACGACAGATTTAGCGGGATATAAATTTGAGGCCTAGTATTTAGGCGCTGGGTGACCGGTATGGATTTAGTGACAGAATTAGACTTGGAAATGCACAGTAGCGTGTGTGTGAAGTTATTCTGAATGACCCTATGTGCACCTTGAATATTATATACCCTTTTAGGGATAGATTTCAAATAGCTCTGATATAGCAGAAACCACTAAATTATGAAATTGCTAAATTGGGAATTGTATTTCAACCCAGAACAAAAAATGTGCTTTGGCGGACACTAAATAACTTGCCCATCCACAACAGGACAGCGGTAACGACAGATTTAGCGGGATATAAATTTGAGGCCTAGTATTTAGACGCTGGGTGACCGGTATGGATTTAGTGACAGAATTAGACTTGGAAATGCACAGTAGCGTGTGTGTGAAGTTAATCTGAATGACCCTATGTGCACCTTGAATATTATATACCCTTTTAGGGATAGATTTCAAATAGCTCTGATATAGCAGAAACCACTAAATTATGAAATTGCTAAATTGGGAATTGTATTTCAACCCTGAACAAAAAATGTGCTTTAATGGACACTAAATAACTTGCCCAGCCACAACAGTACAGCGGTAACGACAGATTTAGCGGGATATAAATTTGAGGCCTAGTATTTAGGCGCTGGGTGACCGGTATGGATTTAGTGACAGAATTAGACTTGGAAATGCACAGTAGCGTGTGTGTGAAGTTATTCTGAATGACCCTATGTGCACCTTGAATATTATATACCCTTTTAGGGATAGATTTCAAATAGCTCTGATATAGCAGAAACCACTAAATTATGAAATTGCTAAATTGGGAATTGTATTTCAACCCAGAACAAAAAATGTGCTTTGGCGGACACTAAATAACTTGCCCATCCACAACAGGACAGCGGTAACGACAGATTTAGCGGGATATAAATTTGAGGCCTAGTATTTAGACGCTGGGTGACCGGTATGGATTTAGTGACAGAATTAGACTTGGAAATGCACAGTAGCGTGTGTGTGAAGTTATTCTGAATGACCCTATGTGCACCTTGAATATTATATACCCTTTTAGGGATAGATTTCAAATAGCTCTGATATAGCAGAAACCACTAAATTATGAAATTGCTAAATTGGGAATTGTATTTCAATACAGAACAAAAAATGTGCTTTGACGGACACTAAATAACTTGCCCATCCACAACAGTACAGCGGTAACGACAGATTTAGCGGGATATAAATTTGAGGCCTAGTATTTAGGCGCTGGGTGACCGGTATGGATTTAGTGACAGAATTAGACTTAGAAATGCACAGTAGCGTGTGTGTGAAGTTATTCTGAATGACCCTATGTGCACCTTGAATATTATATACCCTTTTAGGGATAGATTTCAAATAGCTCTGATATAGCAGAAACCTCTAAATTATGAAATTGCTAAATTGGGAATTGTATTTCAACCCAGAACAAAAAATGTGCTTTGACGGACACTAAATAACTTGCCCAGCCACAACAGTACAGCGGTAACGACAGATTTAGCGGGATATAAATTTGAGGCCTAGTATTTAGGCGCTGGGTGACCGGTATGGATTTAGTGACAGAATTAGACTTGGAAATGCACAGTAGCGTGTGTGTGAAGTTATTCTGAATGACCCTATGTGCACCTTGAATTTTATATACCCTTTTAGGGATAGATTTCAAATAGCTCTGATATAGCAGAAACCACTAAATTATGAAATTGCTAAATTGGGAATTGTATTTCAACCCAGAACAAAAAATGTGCTTTGGCGGACACTACATAACTTGCCCATCCACAACAGGACAGCGGTAACGACAGATTTAGCGGGATATAAATTTGAGGCCTAGTATTTAGACGCTGGGTGACCGGTATGGATTTAGTGACAGAATTAGACTTGGAAATGCACAGTAGCGTGTGTGTGAAGTTAATCTGAATGACCCTATGTGCACCTTGAATATTATATACCCTTTTAGGGATAGATTTCAAATAGCTCTGATATAGCAGAAACCACTAAATTATGAAATTGCTAAATTGGGAATTGTATTTCAACCCTGAACAAAAAATGTGCTTTAACGGACACTAAATAACTTGCCCAGCCACAACAGTACAGCGGTAACGACAGATTTAGCGGGATATAAATTTGAGGCCTAGTATTTAGGCGCTGGGTGACCGGTATGGATTTAGTGACAGAATTAGACTTGGAAATGCACAGTAGCGTGTGTGTGAAGTTATTCTGAATGACCCTATGTGCACCTTGAATATTATATACCCTTTTAGGGATAGATTTCAAATAGCTCTGATATAGCAGAAACCACTAAATTATGAAATTGCTAAATTGGGAATTGTATTTCAACCCAGAACAAAAAATGTGCTTTGGCGGACACTAAATAACTTGCCCATCCACAACAGGACAGCGGTAACGACAGATTTAGCGGGATATAAATTTGAGGCCTAGTATTTAGACGCTGGGTGACCGGTATGGATTTAGTGACAGAATTAGACTTGGAAATGCACAGTAGCGTGTGTGTGAAGTTATTCTGAATGACCCTATGTGCACCTTGAATATTATATACCCTTTTAGGGATAGATTTCAAATAGCTCTGATATAGCAGAAACCACTAAATTATGAAATTGCTAAATTGGGAATTGTATTTCAACCCAGAACAAAAAATGTGCTTTGACGGACACTAAATAACTTGCCCATCCACAACAGTACAGCGGTAACGACAGATTTAGCGGGATATAAATTTGAGGCCTAGTATTTAGGCGCTGGGTGACCGGTATGGATTTAGTGACAGAATTCGACTTAGAAATACACAGTAGCGTGTGTGTGAAGTTATTCTGAATGACCCTATGTGCACCTTGAATATTATATACCCTTTTAGGGATAGATTTCAAATAGCTCTGATATAGCAGAAACCTCTAAATTATGAAATTGCTAAATTGGGAATTGTATTTCAACCCAGAACAAAAAATGTGCTTTGACGGACACTAAATAACTTGCCCATCCACAACAGTAAAGCGGTAACGACAGATTTAGCGGGATATAAATTTGAGGCCTAGTATTTAGGCGCTGGGTGACCGGTATGGATTTAGTGACAGAATTAGACTTGGAAATGCACAGTAGCGTGTGTGTGAAGTTATTCTGAATGAAACTATGTGCACCTTGAATATTATATACCCTTTTAGGGATAGATTTCAAATAGCTCTGATATAGCAGAAACCACTAAATTATGAAATTGCTAAATTGGGAATTGTATTTCAACCCTGAACAAAAAATGTGCTTTAACGGACACTAAATAACTTGCCCAGCCACAACAGTACAGCGGTAACGACAGATGTAGCGGGATATAAATTTGAGGCCTAGTATTTAGGCGCTGGGTGACCGGTATGGATTTACTAACAGAATTAGACTTGGAAATGCACAGTAGCGTGTGTGTGAAGTTATTCTGAATGACCCTATGTGCACCTTGAATATTATATACCCTTTTAGGGATAGATTTCAAATAGCTCTGATATAGCAGAAACCACTAAATTATGAAATTGCTAAATTGGGAATTGTATTTCAACCCAGAACAAAAAATGTGCTTTGACGGTATGGATTTAGTGACAGAATTAGACTGGGATATGGCCAAAAAATAACCACACTATTGCTGGTTAAATGCACTTGGTGTGACAGCTTGACCAACCACACTACTGAGGGTTAAATGCACTTGGTGACGGGCGCAGCTTGCCCCTGATGTAGTATATGGCCAAAAAATGAACAGACTATTGCTGGTTAAATGCACTTGGTGTGACAGCTTGACCAACCACACTACTGAGGGTTAAATGCACTTGGTGACGGGCGCAGCTTGCCCCTGATGTAGTATATGGCCAAAAAATGAACAGACTATTGCTGGTTAAATGCACTTGGTGACAGGCGCAGCTTGCCCCTGATTTAGTATATTGCCAAAAAATTAACAGACTATTGCTGGTTAAATGCACTTGGTGTGACAGCTTCACCCTGATGTAGGTTTTAGCCAAAAAACAACCACACCATTGAGGGTTAAATGCACTTGGTGACAGGCGCAGCTTGCCCCTGATGTAGTATATGGCCAAAAAATGAACAGACTATTGCTGGTTAAATGCACTTGGTGTGACAGCTTGACCAACCACACTACTGAGGGTTAAATGCACTTGGTGACGGGCGCAGCTTGCCCCTGATGTAGTATATGGCCAAAAAATGAACAGACTATTGCTGGTTAAATGCACTTGGTGTGACAGCTTGACCAACCACACTACTGAGGGTTAAATGCACTTGGTGACGGGCGCAGCTTGCCCCTGTCGTAGTATATGGCCAAAAAATGAACAGACTATTGCTGGTTAAATGCACTTGGTGACGGGCGCAGCTTCACCCTGATTTACGGATATAAATTTGAGGCCTAGTATTTAGGCGCTGGGTGACCGGTATGGATTTACTAACAGAATTAGACTTGGAAATGCACAGTAGCGTGTGTGTGAAGTTATTCTGAATGACCCTATGTGCACCTTGAATATTATATACCCTTTTAGGGATAGATTTCAAATAGCTCTGATATAGCAGAAACCACTAAATTATGAAATTGCTAAATTGGGAATTGTATTTCAACCCAGAACAAAAAATGTGCTTTGACGGTATGGATTTAGTGACAGAATTAGACTGGGATATGGCCAAAAAATAACCACACTATTGCTGGTTAAATGCACTTGGTGTGACAGCTTGACCAACCACACTACTGAGGGTTAAATGCACTTGGTGACGGGCGCAGCTTGCCCCTGATGTAGTATATGGCCAAAAAATGAACAGACTATTGCTGGTTAAATGCACTTGGTGTGACAGCTTCACCCTGATGTAGGCTTTAGCCAAAAAAACAACCACACCATTGAGGGTTAAATGCACTTGGTGACAGGCGCAGCTTGCCCCTGATGTAGTATATGGCCAAAAAATGAACAGACTATTGCTGGTTAAATGCACTTGGTGTGACAGCTTGACCAACCACACTACTGAGGGTTAAATGCACTTGGTGACGGGCGCAGCTTGCCCCTGATGTAGTATATGGCCAAAAAATGAACAGACTATTGCTGGTTAAATGCACTTGGTGTGACAGCTTGACCAACCACACTACTGAGGTTTAAATGCACTTGGTGACGGGCGCAGCTTGCCCCTGATGTAGTATATGGCCAAAAAATGAACAGACTATTGCTGGTTAAATGCACTTGGTGACGGGCGCAGCTTGCCCCTGTTTTAGTATATGGCCAAAAAATTAACAGACTATTGCTGGTTAAATGCACTTGGTGTGACAGCTTCACCCTGATGTAGGTTTTAGCCAAAAAACAACCACACCATTGAGGGTTAAATGCACTTGGTGACAGGCGCAGCTTGCCCCTGATGTAGTATATGGCCAAAAAATGAACAGACTATTGCTGGTTAAATGCACTTGGTGTGACAGCTTGACCAACCACACTACTGAGGGTTAAATGCACTTGGTGACGGGCGCAGCTTGCCCCTGATGTAGTATATGGCCAAAAAATGAACAGACTATTGCTGGTTAAATGCACTTGGTGTGACAGCTTGACCAACCACACTACTGAGGGTTAAATGCACTTGGTGACGGGCGCAGCTTGCCCCTGTCGTAGTATATGGCCAAAAAATGAACAGACTATTGCTGGTTAAATGCACTTGGTGACGGGCGCAGCTTGCCCCTGATTTAGTATATGGGCAAAAAATTAAGACTATTGCTGGTTAAATGCACTTGGTGTGACAGTTTCACCCTGATGTAGGCTTTAGCCAAAAAACAACCACACCATTGAGGGTTAAATGCACTTGGTGACAGGCGCAGCTTGCCCCTGATGTAGTATATGGCCAAAAAATAAACAGACTATTGCTGGTTAAATGCACTTGGTGTGACAGCTTCACCCTGATGTAGGCTTTAGCCAAAAAACAACCACACCATTGAGGGTTAAATGCACTTGGTCGCAGCTTGGATGCACTTGGTCGCAGCTCCGCACAAGACACAAAATGGCCGCCGATCACCCCAGAAAAAAATGACTGACAAACGGTCTGGGCAGCCTAAAAACAATGAGCAATTGAATTTCAGCAGCTCAATGATGCACAGCTGCAGATCGATCGATTAATCAAGTCCTTTGGAGGAGTTAATCTGCCTAATCTCGCCCTACTGTCGCAGCCGCAACCTCTCCCTACGCTAATCAGAGCAGAGTGACGGGCGGCGCTATGTGACTCCAGCTTAAATAGAGGCTGGGTCACATGGTGCTCTGGCCAATCACAGCCATGCCAATAGTAGGCATGGCTGTGACGGCCTCTTGGGGCAAGTAGTATGACGCTTGTTGATTGGCTGCTTTGCAGCCTTTCAAAAAGCGCCATGAAAGCGTAACAAAAGCGCCAAGAAAGCGACGAACACCGAACCCGAACCCGGACTTTTATGAAAATGTCCGGGTTCGGGTCTGTGTCACGGACACCCCAAAATTCGGTACGAACCCGAACTATACAGTTCGAGTCCGCTCATCCCTACAGATAAATTGAAAAATGTGCTGTCCACTGAGGAGTTTGATGCCTATATGTCCAATAATACGGTATACTTTGACAAATTCAAGGGAGATCTACAAAGTAAGAAACGCCGCAAATGGATGCGTGATGTTGATGATTATGCTACAGGTTTTATATACAACTGGCAGGGTGACCAAAGAAGAAATCGCAGGACTCCAGGCGAGAAACATGGATCCAGGTCCCCGTCGACCACCAAAAAGCCCCATTGATACAACAGCCGTGAGAATGCTACAGCTACACAGTTGGACTCTAATTTTGCTATGCCATGTACATCTTTTTTAGGGGGTACCCCCGGGTCAGCAGGACTCGTCGAGGGGGGAGGAGACAACATAAACAAAGGAAAAGGGAAAATGTACAGTCCCATTAGGGCAGGACTTTAAGGCGCAAGACATAGTGGTAAATATTTCTTCAACACCTTTGAACACTGCACAGTTATCTGTATTGAATAAAGGCCTATCATATTGTCCTGTGAACACAACCAAATGGTTTGACCTAGAAATTGATCTGCAGAGATTTCCGCGCATGTTTAAATTAAAGGTGTGGTTCGCTGAACAAGTTGACAGACCCATAACTGAAAATGCAAGGGTCAGTGAGTTGACTTTAAAAAATCTTGACCTTTATGTCAAAAGTGATTTCACTCCGGTTATTGACCACCCTGCTATTGAGGCTTTTGGTCTCGCGGTTAAACGCGACATTGCAAGTCTCAAACAGGAGTCATCTCAACAGCCATTCAAATTTGCTAATATGACTAAAGCGGAGATGGCAGCACTTAGTGATCTGGCTTCGGACCGCAACCTCACCATCAAGTCTGCTGACAAAGGTGGTGGGGTTGTGGTCATGGACACCAGATCCTATGTAGCTGAAATCAGACAGCAGCTTTCAGATACTAAAGTGTATGAAAAGATTTATAATGATCCGAAATTTGTACTCTTGAGAGAGCTCAAGGAAATACTAATTGAGGCCAAGGAGAAAGATATTATTGATGAAAAGATTTTTACCTACCTGTACTGTGATAAACCTGCCACACCCATTTTGTATACCCTACCCAAAATACACAAATCTCTGACTTCACCCCCTGGACGCCCTATCGTCGCGGAGATGGACTCATTGTTTTGTAGGGTTGCCATTTTCCTTGACAAGATTTTGTGCCCCTTTGCTAAATCCGCAAAATCATACGTTCGAGACACTAGCGACTTTTTAACTAAAATTGACGGTCTGTGTATTCCAAAGGGGGCATTATTGGCGTCTTTTGACGTGATAAGCCTATATACTTCTATAGAACATAAACTGGGCATACAGGCTATTGAACAGGTCCTACATAAAACAGATTATAGTATCACCTGTCAACGTTTTTTGATTTCCTTGCTGAGATTCATCCTGACTAGGAATTATTTCCTGTTTCAGGATGATTTCTTTTTACAGTTACGTGGGACCGCGATGGGGTCCAACGTGGCGCCGACTTATGCAAATCTTTACATGTCACATCTTGAGGAGTCTATCGTCTATGTGAGCCACCACTTCAGCAATGTGCTGGGGTGGTGGCGTTACATCGATGATATTTTCCTGGTTTGGGTCGGCGCCACGGAGGACCTCATCGCTTTCCATAGTTTTTTGAACTCGATTGATCCCAGTGTCAAGTTTACATTGGCACACTCAGTGACTTCTTTGCAATTTTTGGACACTCAAGTCAGTATTCATAATGATAAATTAGTGACTGACTTATATGTGAAACCGACAGACAAAAACACATTATTACGTTATGATAGTCATCACCCTAAACCTATGATTAGGTCGCTTCCTTTTAGTCAGCTCCTGAGGGTCAAAAAAATTGTCCAAGATCCAGTCACAGCAGAAAAAAGATTGCAGGAAATGGGGTCCAAATTCCAGACACGTGGGTATCCCAAAAAATTGATTCATGATCAGATCAATAGAGTCAAACCGCTCACCACAGAAGTTATCAGAGAGGGATTAGGTAACCATTAATGTTCCCAGGCTCGAATTCCCTTTGTGTCGGAGTTCAGCACAAATAGTGGCAGGATTGCTGCTATAATTAAAAAGCATTGGCAAATTCTTACCAGCAACTTCGATAAAGTGCAGGAGTTTAAACTGCCACCCCTATGCTCCTATCGACGCAGTCCCAACTTGGGTGATAGACTAGTTAAATCCGATATTGGTTCTAACAGGGAGACATGTGAAAGCTACTTTGGTTCTACCCGTAAAGTGTGTTATCCTTGTTACAACTGCATCAATTGTAAATTGATGTTGAGAGGCAACTCTTTTGTGCATCCCACTTCGGGACAGAGGTTCAAGATCAGACAGTACTTAACATGTGACTCCTCCTATGTTATTTATTTATTGATGTGCCCATGTGGCCTCCTATATGTTGGGGAGACCACATGGGACGTCAAGTCTTGTCTCAATCAACACAGGTTTTCTATTAGAAAACAAAAAATGGATCTCCCTGTATCCAAACATTTTACTGAAGCTAAACATACACAGAATGACCTGCGCTTTAGAATTTTGGAGCAAATATCTCCCTCAAGGCGAGGCGGTGACCGAGTAAAACTTTAAAAAAAAACGTGAGCTCTACTGGATCTACACACTTGGCACCCTTAAGCCACATGGTTTAAATGTAGAGTTTAGGATTGTCTAGTCATTGTTTATGTTTTTTCTCTCTTGGTCCGATGACGTATGTGGAAAACTACATGTGCTATACAATAACAGAAAATACTTTCTTTTTCCTTCTTTTTCTGTAGGATATGACTCTGAAATACAGCATACGAATGTTCACATATGGCGATGACTGTAGGAATCTTGTTGGCGACCTTTTTTTACTCCTTTATATTTTTTTTTTGCATTTGACAGTATGTACAATTAATGTCTGTGGACAGTCGCTGTCTGTGAGGTGGTGCAACTCCAGCCCCTTTAGGGACTTGGGTTGCACCCACGCGGACGGTTACTGCCCTATTTAATATAAATATTATATTGATATAGTATGAGCCCCGATGCAGTTTTTTCCATGCCCCTCCAGCGGACAGTGGTTTTTGGACACAGATCCCACTTCACGGCTGTGAGGGACATGGAGCGGATGTGCTGCAACTCTGGACTACTGGGTGATGACGGTGTGACTACCGTACCGCCACGTAGATACAGATATCCCATTGGTGACCGACGTTGACCCGCCGGCCCCCGATGCTTGGACCAGCTCTTTCTGCTTTTTGCTGCAGCGCTCGGGTACTATAAAAGTGCCTGTCAAAGCTACATGGGCGGTGTTTCGGCACACGCATGCGCCCTGAAGCTATGTTCTAAATTGGCCATCTTTGATGTGGTTTGCACCTCTTGTACTATTACTGTGAATCTCGCGATAGTGGTTGGAGCGGCGCATGCGCCGTGCTCCTTTCCGGACGCCAACAAGCCCCTATCACGTCCACTGTGCCTGAAGTGATCCATTCAAAGGTTTTTAATCTATATTATGTTTAACGCATTTGTTCACTGATCACCTGTGATTAACAATTATGAAGTTTCTGTGATTCTGTATCATTCTTATCACATTATGAAATTTTTATGAATATATTTACAATAACTTTATTATATGTTGTATCAATTTGTATCTAGTCAATTACTTGCACTATTTATAGATGTAATTTGGCACATGTTACTCAGCTGGAAAAAGGCTCCATAGTGAGAGCTGAAACGTCGCTGATGAGTGAATAAACCGTCCACTTTTTCACAATCATCTGGAGTGCTGCCTTCTTTTTGCCACATTATCCATACTTGGGACCTTGGTCACAGGTCTCCCAGGAGGATTTTTTGCACCCACATCTTTGTGTGCTGCTTCTCTTTTTTCTATTTATATATATATATATATATATATATATATATAGAATGACAGTTGAATTTAAAATTTTCCTGTTTAACAACTTATATATGATATGTTGTTCACAGATCTGAGACAGCTAAGGGTCTTTGCAGCACATGCCTAAAATGGATGCTGCAGGCAGTGCGAAGAAGAGATAGATTGCAGATGAGAACAGGAAATTTAATGAGACCTGGACATAAAAATTATTCTTTAATGAAGAAAGAGGAAAGCTAGTTTGCTTAATTTGCAAAAGTGTAGTTGCAGTGCCGAAGGAATTCAAAGTTAAGCGGCACTACGAAACCAAACATTCCAATTTTGAGCAATTTAAGGGAGAATTGCACAAACAAAAGATCTTATCTTTGCAGCGCAGCCTAACTGTACAGCAGACTATGTTCACCAAGATATCTAAATAAAGTGAAATGGCTATGGAAGTTAGTTATGAAATATCAGAATTTATTGCAAAGTCTTCAAGACCATTCACAGATGGTGACTTTGTAAAAAAGTGCTTAATTGTTTCTCCACAGAAACTATGCCCAGAGTCTGTTAAAACATTTGAATCTATTAGCCTCAGTCGTATGACTGTTCAACGCAGGATTGCTGATATGGCTGCAGATGTTTCAGGATAGACAAAAGAAAAGGCAAAAACATTTATTTTATTTTCTCTATTGGCAGATGAGTCAACAGATTTCACACAAATGTTTAGACAGCACTCTGTGATAATGATGATAATAAGTGGTAATTTATTTCATATTATTTCAGCCGGAAACAGTGGTACATCAGTTACTTGCAACGTTTCGGGCTAACATACGCCCTTCATCAGGCTGACAAAACATAATATACAAGAAATAATAATATAACCGTGTTCATAGAATATTCTTTTAACTTGATTTTACAGCATTACAAAAATATGTTGATTAGTAAAGCGAGACATAATTCAATTATATGTTCTATATACATAATGATGTGCTTCATGGCATATAGACAATACATATACATGGGACCTGAATTAATAAAGATATAAATCCAAATAACGACCCATGCAAAAAAAAGATGGATGTAGCATGATCAGGGGTGGATTAAGTGCATGATAGGCCCTGGGCTGTCTACCCAACTTGGGCACCTCCCTTTATTTTAGTTTTTTGTTTTATATGAAGAGGCTGCGGTGCTTCATGAGCGCCACAGTTTCTTCCTAGGCCATATGACAGCTTCAGACTAAAAAATAAAATACCCCAAATTGGGTCCTAAATTGAAAAATGTGGTCGCCAAATTTAAAATACATATAATTATAATAAAAAAAATAAAACATGGAGAGAACACAGCACCACATACCTCTTACTTTTCGTGACATCACCTGTCATGTAGACCTTCTCTTTCCTCTTCTACTCCATTTGACCCAGACCACCATGGCAAATTCTTTCAGCCACATCTCGTCTCTACACAGACACGTCAGATTTCTAAATTTTTCCATCAAACTTCCCATCCTGGTGTCCCCACAGTGTCATCCTGCTGCTACTCCCAATACTGTGCCCGTTGAGCACCCCAATGCCCCAGGTGCTATACTGCTGAAATAAATAGTGACCCTAACAGACATAATTGGAGTCATTTATCAAACTGGTGAAGTAGAACTGTATTTCCAAAATAGCTGTCAAAAATGAATGGTGGAACCTGATTGGCTGCTATGGGCAACTAAGCCAGTTCTGCTTTACACCAGTTTGATAAATTACCCAAAATGTTCTTATAGTGTCCACAGCAGCTATAATGTCCCCTAGAGTGCCCCGAGTAATAATAACACCCTCTATTGTGCTCCAGGCAATAATCCCTGTATAGTGTCCCCAAAAATAATATAATTGCCCCTACAGTGCCTCCCCAATAGCAACACTCCCATATAGTAATTTCCACCTCACTGCCCCCACATAGGAATCCCCCCATAGTAATTTGCCCCCACACAGTAATTTCCCCCAAACTGCCCCATATAGTAGTTTACCCCCACACAGTAATTTCCCCTACATAGTAATTTCCACCACACTGTCCCAAGATAGCAATTTCCCCATACTGTCCCCACATAGCAATTTCCCCACACTGTCCCCACATAGCAATTTCCCCACACTGTCCCCACATAGCAATTTCCCCCACACTGTCCAAACATAGCAAATTCCCCACACTGTCCCCACACAGCAATTTCCCCACACTGTCCCGATAGCAATTTCCCCACACTGTCCCGACAGCAATTTCCCCACACCGTCCCCGCACAGCAATTTCCCCACACTGTCCCCACATAGCAATTTCCCCACACTGTCCCCACATAGCAATTTCCCCACACTGTCCCCACATAGCAATTTCCCCACACTGTCCCCACATAGCAATTTCCCCACACTGTCCCCACATAGCAATTTCCCCCACAATAGTTTCCCCCACACTGCCCTCACATAGTAATTTGCCCCCACATAATAATTTGCCCCCATACTGCCCCATATAGTAATTTGCCCACACATAGTAGTCCCTCCTATAATAATTTGCCCCCACACTGCCCCCACATAGTAATTTGCCCCCACACTGCCCACACATAGTAATTTGCCCCCACGCTGCCACATATAGTATTTTGCCCCCACATAGTAGTCCCTCCCATAATAATTTGCCCCCACACTGCCCCATATAGTAATTTGCCCCCACATAGTAGTCCCTCCCATAATAATTTGCCCCCACACAGCCCCCACATTTCCCATGTACTCAATGTCTCTTCACTAATATGTCCTCCTGTGTGTCCCCCCCCCCCACATGTCCCCTAAAGTAGGCACATGAAATAAAAAAATAAAAAATGAAAAAAAATTAAAAGCTAAATACTCACCTAGGTCCAGGCGCTTGCTCGCAGAGGAAGGCGGGATGAGGCAGGCGTGCACATGTCACAGTGCTGCATCCTGGCACAGGCACGCAATGACGTCATCACGCCCGCCTGCGTTGGGATTTCACTACCGCATAGGCCTCAGGCATACTAAGCCTGAAGCCTATGGCGGTGATCAGTGACGGGACAGGGAGCTATGCGCTCCCGTGCCCCGCGGCAGTATGTGGGCGTTCGGGTCGGCATTTGGCCCCCCAGCGGTGCAGGGCCCGGGGCTGCCGACCAGAACGTCCCTATTGTAATCCGCCACTGAGCATAATAGTCAGACCAGACACGCGGTGGGGACCATCACAGATTTGATCCAAGTACCATGCTACATCACTGTAGACAGGCTGAAAAAGGTTCACCTAAACCGGTGAAAAGGACACAAGTGGAAAATAGCAAACAAGAGCTTCTAGAGCAATGAGGAAGGCAATGAAGAGGGCATTACAACTATACAAAGAAGTGATGCTACAAAAACGCCATATAGTAGAGATCACGGGGGAGCCACAGGCTCAGAACCCTCACCACTAGCAGGACCACAGCTTGGGTATTGCCGGCACTAACTTGAATTACAGAGCACCATGTTAAATACCATTCAAGGCATGCTAATTGGTGTCTGAGCATCACATGTCTGCCAAGGATGGGCGGCATTATTTCAAAATGAGGCTTGGAATGCAGGAAGAATTAAAACCTGCTGGGCTATCTTAATTAAACGCAGGTAGGGTGTGTCAGCCTTAGATATGTGACACACACATCACGTGATCACGCCGTCCGGTCTATTAGAATAAAGCGGGAGGCATCCGATTGTATAGGTGAGCATAGGATAGGCATGTAAATTTAAATGCAAATGGAGCGGATGACGCGCACGTCACATGATCGCACCGTCTGATTCAGTTGCAGAAAGGGCCCAAAGGGAAGTATAACATGTACCAACCGACGTAGCAGGCACTAAGCAGAAGAAAAGGGCGTGAATGCAGCGTCTATAAAGAATAAGAAAAGAGACACAGGCCACACACAATAGCGCAT